>NW_022995102.1:0-44931 GCF_008704595.1 Diutina rugosa | reverse complement strand
CCACAAACACACGCCCCAAACACCATAAACCATGATGAAGTGGGTGTACGGCTTCCCCTTATTGGCGCTAGCGCTGGCTCTCGGCCACGAAAACGAAGGCGACGACATCGACTCCACCTCGCGCCTCCCCACCTCGGTATGGGTGACCACCACCATCGCCGGCGGCGGCCTTGCCACCATCCAAGTGCAATTCACGCAGACGTTTGCTCCTGTGGCATCGTCGGCGGCGGAAGTGCCGCTGGGAGAGATGGGCTTGGGCACGATTTCCGGCTCCGTCGGCGGCGACCGTATTTATGAGACCACCACCATTGGCGGCGCCGGAGCCGCCCTGGTGATGTGGGGCGGCGCCGCCATGGTCCTCGGCGGCCTCTTGCTTTAGATAGACAATGAAAAATACCAGGCTTTGAGCCTCATCAATAGCACAGATGTACTTTAATCCATGGATGACGAAACTTAGGATCTAGGCTTCAGTAGTTGTAGTAGCAGTGCCGTTGTGGTCACCGTTGGCCACGGCATCGCCATTAGCTTCAACTTTGACATCTGTCTCTTCAGATTTGACTTCAGAAGCACCCCCTTCTTCTTGTTCTTCTTTACCTTCAGTGGATGGCGTAGATTCTGGTTGAGGAGTAGGGGTGGGGTCAGGGTTTACCATCATTTCGGGACGGTTAATGGGTACGGTGAACCCAAGAGACAGTTTAAGCACGTCGGTGATGCGATCTCTCACTTCAGGGTAAGGGAACTGAGGCTCAGGTAATCTCGCCAATACCACTAGCCAGCGCATCAACGACAGCTTTGCGTATACGGCTTTGGGGAACTCAGGTGTAAGAAGCTTTTGAAGGTCATCCAACGCTGCTAACGCCGGTTGAGGGTCAATTTGGTACACTTTGGCGTCGTCTTCGCTCTTGACCGCGGGGTGCTCTAAGTCCACCACTTGTTTGAGTACTTCGGCGCTTACTTTATGGAATTGGTCGTTAGCACGGGCAATGCGAGCCAGAACTTCAGTGGCCAGGCCGATTTCGTCGTCAAATAACTGCTTTTGTTCAGCTTCATCGTCGAGGATATAGTCGCCATTAGTCTTATCGTAGACGAACAAGTCGTCAGTGCCCCAATCGTCATCGTAGCCAGGGAGTCTAGGGGTTTCTTCCTTCTTTGCAGTTTCCTTTTTGGTGGTTTCTTTCTTGGTGGGCAGTCTTTCCAGGCGTTTGCGGGGCGTCTTGGTGGTGGCGGCTCTCTTTCTCGGGGTACCTTCAGTAGTGGCGGGAGCTTTACGCTTTTTCGGACTGGGGTCAGTATCGGTAGCCATTTCAAGGATTTCGTCATCAAGTTCAGCGGTAGGGTCAGGCTGGAGCAGCAGGCCATACATGGCAAACAATTCCATCTCCGGCGGGTCCAACGCCATCGCAAACGCCGACTCAAGCATGTTATCTTTACGTCTCTTGCGCAGCGACGCGTCAAAGTGGTCTTGGATCATTTCCTGGCTCAAATGCTTCAAGTCGCTGGCGTGGATCCAGATATAAGTATCGTCGCTGAAAAACCGTACTGGTACCGCGGGGCCTTTCTTCTTCAGCGTTCTCGGCTTCAATTTGGCCACGTTGGCCGGGAGCACTTCCTCACTGAGTACCATGGCAGGCCAGGAAGGATAGCCTTTTACTTTAGCAAGCACCACGTCTCGCGGCGCAAACGGCGACTCGGGGGCTTCCTGGGGCTCTGAGGCGTCAGGAGCTTGTTCGGTTTGTTCTTCACCGGCTTGAATTTCATTATTAGGGTCATTGCTTTCAGGGGCGGCGTCGCCACTAGCGGAAACTGAGGTGTCAACAGTATCGCCGCCCTGGTCAATTTTCGAGTCCTTGGAGTCAATCACTGGATTAGCAGTAGCATCAATGGCATCGCTAGTGGTAGTCACACTGGTAGCCGGGACTTCGTCGGAGGACATGGGACGATGGTGTGGGAAACGATTGGGTGGCAATGGGGTTAGCGTGAGACGGTGAGACCCGAGCGCCGCGCTACGTTAACAATGGCCAACGTGGGCAGGGTAACAAAAAGCGAAAGTCGTGGATTGGGCTATTGAGTCGATTTAAAAGTTACTACAAGTTCAAAATTTGAATTTAATTGATGGCGATCCCGTGAATTGCTGTCGTTTAGTACACGTAGACGACGGTGCGATGTCCCCCATGGGGGCACCCAAATGAGCCACAATGACGACGACAACTTCGAATTTGATGATTGAATTGCAAACTTTAGGTTCAAAGTGGCTGAAACAAGTTAATTTTTCAATTAAGTGTCTGTGGAAATATTCGTTTAAAGAGCCTTGTCTTCCCCTCGTCTACGCGCATCGTTACAATAAAGAGAGACAATTGTTGTGATCAATAGAGGTCGATATTGGTTTCAAGGTGCATGGTATTATTATGTGTGTCATATCTCGTTACTCATCACTCAAGGTCACTGGGCTTAGTCGTCGTGTGAGCTTGCTCCGGTTTAGTCAACTCAGTAGCTTCAGGCTCGTTAACCGGAGCCGCAGCAGTAGCTTTAGCGAAACTGTCCATGATCGGGGCATCCACTTCCGGAGCCAGCGTCACGTCCGTCGGGTGTGCTTTATCCTTGATCCACCCATCTTTTAACAGACCAACAAACTCCGATACGTCGGCTAATAAACCCGTGGGACCGGAAGCGAAAAACAGTTTCCCTTCTTTAGCATTGATCCACTGTTGGTGGTCGATATCTTCGTCCTCACTAGCAATCAGCATCCGGTCGATCTCGTCGTTCTCTTTGGCAATGACATCACGCGAAAGCATCGGCGTCAACATCCGCGAGAACCCAGAGCCCTCCATATCGATATCTTTATCGTCATCGTCATCACCGGCTTCGTCCTCAGTGACAGATTCAATGTCAGTCTCTTCGGGTAAGTCGACCATTCCAAAGTGTTCTGATACCACGTGATCAATCACTGGCCACCCATAGGCGTTGGCAAAACGACGTCTGACCACGATATTATTATGGGCATCGGGCTTAAGCTTAACAATCACTTTCCGCCACAGCATGTTGCGGTGGTACTCTCGAGCAATGGCTTCTTCAACGTCATCCAAGTTGAAATCAACTTTATCCAAGATCTTTTGCATTTCCCGTTTCGCCAGCTCGATATAGCCACTCTCCCCCTTTTTCGATGACGCCAGTGATTGATTATCATCATCATCGTCATTGTGTACGGGAGGTAAATCGGCTTCGCCATAGACTCGGTCATGGAGGATAGGATTATCCCGGTAATCAGGGTCATTAATGTACCTCATGGACGGTAAAGGTGGAAGTAAAACGTTAGGAAACGATTCGATGATCGACAGAGTGGGGATGCCTTCGATCTCTGCTCCTGACTGGTTCTCCACTTTAGTTTTTATGCCATTATCTGCTTCCACTTGGGGACCCGAACGAGGCTCCGACAGCGCCTTTTGCGGCATTAAATACGAAATGATCAGTTGCATGGAGAACGTACCCGATGCCGAATTTGGGTTACTGGGTACTTTAGCGATTTCGTAGCCATTAGCGCCGCTTTCCTCTTCGGGACGAGCCTCGGTCTCGTTATGGTTATAAAGCTCGACAAGCTCATCGTAGTCCAAATATAAGAGTGCCAGGGTTCTTAAAGGGACAATGCCATCGTTAATTGCATTGGCATACACGGTACGCCGCACAAACCGTTTAAGCACTTGGTGAGTAGGACCACCAGGTAAAAGAAGTAAAAGTGGTTTGTTATCGTATTCCACTTGTTTCAAACCCAAATCCTGACCGGTTTTACCCACCACGCCCGCATTAAGCGCCAAATTAACGTATATGGGGTTCTCATTGGCCACCCCTAAGAGTGGCAGGGCAATGGTAACGAAATTTATCGGGGTGATCTTCTCAAAAAACCACGGAAAATTGGTATGAAGATAAGCAATGGCAAACGTCTGTACTAAACCACCGAGAGAGTGGCCGACAAATGAGATTTTCGCCACTTTATTATCCATGAACATCAGATTAGTGGTCACCAAATCGATGATATACTCGGCCACTCGACTTCCCAAGTACTTAATCCCTCTCTCCGTCTTACCAACATTACCAAAATATGCTTTAACACAAAGATTATCATTTTTTCTCACGGTGTCGATCTGTTCCTTTAAATACATCAAATCCGCCGATGCCGTCAGATGGAGACCGTGGGTCAAGATGACTAAGTGGATGGGACGTGTAGGGTCAGGCAACGGTAAGTTCCACAAGTCTAGCGAGTTGTTGTGGACGACATGGAGCACATTCTTCTCGCCCAAATGGCCCCTTTCTTTAGACGACTCATCCTTAAGCGCCTCCTTGGACGTGCCAATCGAGATCTCCATATCAATCAGCACTGCGGGATTAAACAAGATCTGACTGACGACGTCCACCGTCCACCCGTAGCGCGGTTTCATGATATGGCAACTTAGCTCGCAGTAAAACAGCTGGCCCGGCAACAACTGGGGCTCAAACACGGGCTGGTCGGCGGTGATGAAACACTTGTGTCTGGGGTCGTATCCGTCCTGGCGGCAATCGACATAGAGCACGTAGGGTCCCGTGAGGTAGGCGGCTCGTAAAGCGATCAGCTGGGTGTTCTTCACCTTGAGCCATAGCAGGGGAGCGGGGAACGTTCCCGGAGTGTAATTGATGCGGAATCGCTCGTAGCCGCCCGCTTTCACCGTCTGGACCTCCCGGTATAGCACTTGCGGCTCCATGGCAACCGACTAGGAAATTGTATGCGACTGGTCTCTAGCGGTGGACAAGCAACCTGATTTGGCGTGCGGCGATGTACAAACGTGACACAAACCTGGTGTTTGTAATTCAGGGAATTAAAAGGCAGTGGTGTGGTTTTTGGAGATTGTTGGTGGGTGGGAACGCAAAAAGTTTACGGGGTGTTCGGGTCTGTGATTGACATGTGATTGACGGGCTCCAACGGTTGGCGCGACGGAAGAGAAAAAAGAAACTCCGGTACGGGGAATCGAACCCCGGTCGCGGCATGGAGAGTGCTGAGTGATAACCACTACACTATACCGGATTCTGGAATTGTGGTTACACAAAGTGGCTCAGGTTCAACAAGGTTAAGGCCACAAAAATCGACAAACTCCCTCAATTTTGGATCAATTGTGCATTTTCGTGTACGTCGTGTATTCATTAAATCGTAATTTGGTTTTGGTAGCGTTTCACGCACCGGTCGCTGCAGAATTGGAAGCGAATGGGGATGTTCCGTTGTTGTAAAATGTCCCACCATTCATATACCAGCGCCATTGGGTCGACAATAAGCACCTCACATTGGCTACACCGGTCCTGGTAGTGTCCACACCATATCGCCCGCGAGATAAGCTCGTGGTACATTGGGTCCATCGCCCGTTTCCAGTCTTTAGTATCAGCGTACAGAGCATCAAACTGAGCCAAATGGTGGAGGCACCACGTTTGAAGCAGCGGCACTGGCGTTTGCGGGCGATGGTATTCGATTTCCCCTCGATACCGGCGACAAAAAGTTGGTTTCTCAGCCGGTAAGGGGACTTCAGTAGCCGTCTCGGGGACAGGTAACCACGGATTAGGACCGGAGCCAAATTGCTTGAGATTCGGGGCAAGGTGAAGAAATTGCCAGGGAAGCCATTTGATACGGTTGGCAGCAAGGTTCAAGTCCGTCAAATGAGTCAATTCGCCGATTAATGGCGGGATCGTCTCGATCTTATTATGGCGTAGACCCAACACTTCAATCTTCCTAAACTGAAACAACAGCGGCTGTAAGGAACGAAGCTGGTTATTACTGGCATAAACTTGGAAATGTGCATGCGAGCCAATCACGACAAGGTCCTCCATGTCGGCAATCTCGTCGGGGATATCCGTAAGCTCCATCCCTTCTAGATCCAATAGAGGGTTACACTCTTCGAACGCGGTCATAATTCTCTGGCGGGCTTTATCCAAGCTGATCTGTGACAGGTGAGGGTCGACTTCTGAAGTGGGAGCCTCCTCAAGCGGCTTATACCGGTTGAATCGATCAATACCGAAATCGGCATCCAGCGACGGCATCATCGCTCGCAGCGGCGGCCGCGGTCGCAGCAGTACGGGGTCATGATGGTCAGGCAGAGTAGGCGGGAAATTGAAGTGTTGGCTAGTGAATTCGTCATATTCCAGCGCCAATACGGGAGGACTTGAGGGAGGGTAGATTGTATCGGGGGTTTCCACATCGTCTGACGGCGGCACTTCAGCTAAGTTTTGCCGCTTATGATTATCGTGTTCACTGTAACTGGTAAGCTTTCTCTTGAGTCGAGGAACCGCCGCCACCAGCAGTGGCAACGGTACTCTCTTTGGCGGTATTCCAATTTGCGAGTTCCGGGCCAGATCCGGGGTCCGGGTATGGAAACTGGAGCTTGCGTTGGCATCAATCACTTCTCGTGGTCTTGGCGAAGTGTCGTAGGCGATGGAGGCCTCATCGCCACCCTTGGTGTAGGCAAAGGGAAGCAAGGGCGTGTCCTTGTTCATCAATCCTGGTGGGCTACCGAAAAAGCGAGCGCCCCGATAGGCGACGCGTCGTGCGATAAATTAGGAAATCATGAGAAGAGGGGATCAAGAAATAGGGGAACATAACCACATAGTAAATGAAGTTGAAGGTAAATTGACAGCGAAGTGATGATGAGGTATATTTTTCAAATTAGTGTTGTCCATTGGTTACTAGATTTAATTAATTGGGGATTGAAGCTAGAGAGGGAGGAGACGCGTATAACTCGTAAAAAAGACTCATGTAGAAGGGGAAAAGACTACGCTAAATGATTTTGCATTTGCACGTTTGAAGGGATTATTTCTGATTGTAGACATTGAGATTT
Organism: Diutina rugosa; assembly: GCF_008704595.1. Lineage (NCBI taxonomy): Eukaryota > Fungi > Ascomycota > Pichiomycetes > Serinales > Debaryomycetaceae > Diutina > Diutina rugosa. The sequence continues at coordinate 38,086 of NW_022995102.1, read as the reverse complement.
CGTGTCGGTTAAGTTGTTATTGTTTTAGTTGAGACTTCATTTAATTTAATGAAATTTTTCATAAAACGGTGGCCTTCTTCAAGTTGATGATCTGATTGTGTATGGGGACGAATTTCTGGTGAAACATAGATTATAGCAATCCAACCTAAGCTTCTCAATTCCGATTTGGGACTAACGGAATTGTCGATTTAAAGCACGCACCCCTTGAGGTTCCCTGCCATGCACTGGCCCCTAACTCTCCCCTTAGCTCGCCAACGCACTGCGGTGTCAACACGAAAAATGACAGAAAACGTTCGAGATGTCTACCTTAGCGGCAATTACTGCTCACTGTCAACCAGCTGAGCTTTCAATTGACCTCAAACCCATTGGAAACTCCCGTGTTCTGCTTCCTCTAGGCTAAATTGGTGGATAGGCGGCATTGGGGGTGCCTAAACAATAGCCACTAGTTGCGATCCAACACGAGATTTATCTCCAATACGAAATCACGTGTATCGAAAGCCGTGGAAGATGATCGAAGGTATTAACGATTTCAGGACTAAGACCAATAATAGTCTAGTTCATGTGAGGTTACAAGATCGGTTTAGTGATGTTTAGAACAATGTACGGGCGTCACAAACTGCACCAGCTGTTTCAGCTGGTTATAAAGCGACGTAATAGACCTTCACTTCCTTAACGCTGTTAGTGTTCAATTTATTGCAACTCATCAGTGTGGCGACGGCGTTGGTGATCCCCAGTGCACCGCTTGATCTTTCATCATTAGATAAGCGAGCTAACGATGGCATCGTATCCATTCCCGTCACCCAGAATGATTTTGTCTATTCTATAGATGTAAAAGTTGGTTCTCGGGGGAAACTGTTTACGCCATTGGCAGATATCAAAATCTACTACCTTAGTCAATACCACTCAACCGTTCTACGTGGCTTAAGTCGGTACAGCTGAAGATTACGATAGCAATGTTGACAGTTTCAAATTTGGGTATATCGACAACCCCAAAACTGCCAGATCATAGGTCTTTCCCGGTGGGAAGGAGACCATCCGGGTTTTCCTGACTCTATTAGACGCTACGATAATTTAAAAACAAGGGACCATCGATCATGGCATTGCCTCATTATACTACAATGCTATTAGCCGAGTGTTTGGTGACTATGACCAAGCGAAAGTGGGGTCACCGTGGAGTGTCCAAAAGGATCCTACCACTTATAAAGTGCCCCTCACTAATGTCACCGTGGGAGGAGTCACCCATAAACATGAAAGTGGAGACGACCCGATTGTCGTCGATACTGGCGGCAGCTCGTATCTCCCCGATGACATTCTTGACCCGATTGCTTCCTTATACACTAATAGTCACAGGGAAAGTAATATGTGGACCGTTGATTGTAAAGTCCGCGACATGCTGTTCCAGCTAGGGTTTGGTGATTTGGTTTTAAATATCTCGTTGAGGGACTTCCTTTTCCCTCACGGTCCGGGCCATAAACGGTGTCAATTGGCTGCGTTCTCGTCGGAGAAGACGAATAATCTTACACTGTGGGGCTATTTTAAACCATGTGGTGACCATCTTCGACTACGATAATGGGGTGATCAATGTGGCTAACTTTAAGGATACTCGGGAAGAAAATATCGTCAAACCCGAGTAAATTGATAAGATCATTTGGAATCTGGAATTGCAAGTTTCGGATCAATTTCGTATGAGGGGAACATATGCACGCTATATTTGGCAGCCACGGGTGGATAATTGAATGGCATTAGTTCTGAACAATGGTTCCTTAATCAGAGGGGTATCATTTATCAAACAACGGCGTTTTCATCGTATCTTAGACTCGATGGTAAAGTGCCGTGTCGTGATTTAATTGGCGCTTCTGGTATACCCCAAAAACTAGAAACGTCTTGAAGAAATTTTGATTAATTGATCAATCTGAGTCGTAAGTAGATCCTCATTGTAGCTGTAGTTCCATCGCTTTGATGATTTCAGTGTTTGCTAACCGATTTTTCGCTTAAACCCCCTATTCGCTTGTAGTTAGCCTATGGAGCTACGAAACCGCTAACGTTAGGTGACAGCGACAGCCGCCCACGCCCACGGGGTTACGGCACTTTTTGACACCTGCCAAGGCATTCAGGGAGAACAACGCCGAGGCATTCAAGGAAGGGTATCGCCGTGCCGGATATAGCAAGCCCGCTAGGTCTATCCCCGATGCCGCGGAGCGGCAACAGTCGCGTCGCTTGGGTGGTGTCTACCTGTACCGCCTCGCGCAGCCCAAAAGAAAACCTTTGAAAATGAAAAACGGGCCAACATTAATGGTTTTTCTTCAATCAAAAACAAGACCTACATACCTTAGACACTAAAGATGGATTTAATATGGTTTTTCAAGTATTTTCGATGAGTTTTGGCGTTGATTTGTGAGAATATGATGGTAGTTTGTTGACTCGCACTGGTGGTAACCTGACTCGTGCTACAGGCGGACATTCACCTCCGCCGCCAAATGCCGAAGCCGCCAAACAAACACGCGGCAAACGATGGCGCTTAAAGTGCCGTTGACAGGTCACTACAGAGCCGCCAACAGCAACGGCACCGGTGGTAATGCCGTGTAAGTTTACCACGAAAGCCGTGTACTTTTACTACAAAAGCCGTTTGTTGGCGGGGTTTTGCCACACACACGGCGATGTCCGACGCCGTTTTGCCGTTAGCCGTACTCGTAGAAGGCGCAACCGCCTAAGCCGTGCTGGGTTTCCACCATGTATGGAATGCCGTAAACGAGATTTCTAGATGTTTGGTATACTTGCCGATGCTCTCTCATCGTGAGGGAGAGCGATGGCGATGAGATGACGTCAGCGAGACGCCCGAGGTAACGAGGTTTGATGAGAACTAATAATAGATATTGCCAACAAAACCGTTAGGCGGTGAATGACCATGTTGGTTAAGGCCATTACTCGATTGAAATTTTAGAAAAGTTGTGAGTTAGCTTTTGTAACTTTTCAATGCTGAATTATCAGCCGTATTGCAAGATTCAGCGATCAAGAAGGAGCCAGAGCCACTCACTCAAATTTAAACACTCAACACCTCAAATCAAGTGGTTTCATTACCGGTTTGACCATTTGCTTCAATACTGTACTAGCTCTCGCACTTGGGGTCATGGCCGCTCATGGTGCGACCGTACGTGCCCAAATGTCAAAGCTGCCGCCGTCTCCGGATTAAAGTAAGTGGTATATCACAGGTTTTGTGATTTGTGATAGATTGACTAACATCAGTGTGACTTGAAATGGCCGTGTGAATACTGTGCTTCTCGCAATCGGGAGTGTGTCTACCCCGATTCGCCACCCTCGACGAAATCAACACAACAGGATCCAAGCAGTTCAAATCCTGATACAAGTGAACTGATAGAGGATGACCAACTACCGGATGATGTGCTTGAGCTAATTGAGTCGATAAATGATCAAAATGGTGAGCAATTACAGGATGGCATTGCGTTCCCTCAAACCCTCCAGAGTTGTTCGGGAGGAGAGTTATTATACATTGACTATGACGACTCTTTATCCCAGGATAGAGCTCTATATGATGATTCAGTGCTTATATCAAACCTTGCCCTAGTATCTGAGTCACTGTTGTGGAATAAGATCCAGACGCTATTCCCTCATAAACCAAACATGTCACCGATGGAAGTGTGGATTCTACAGTTTATGGTCGACTGGAGTATACGCCACTATGCCTCCAGCCGTGATACTCGACAGATACAGATGTGGGACGACGTCAAGGAGACGCTATACGCGACGCTGGAGTTGATCCAGCTGGGGATGTATGCGTTTCTGGGTTTGATGCTATTGGGGAATCATAACCGTCGCTACTTATTAGGGGATACGCCTATTGATGATGGCCTGGAGTTGTCAATTGCTAAAGTGTATGATTTTGCCATGAACCTGTACAGCTACTTATTACTGGCGATAAGTCGTCAGATGGACAGAGTGCTCACTAATAGTTGTACAATCATGGAAGCAAAAGTGCTTATAACGTCGCTATCGTTTTTGTTCGCTGTTTTGGGCAGTTTACCTTCGGGTACTTGCCCTTTAATTGATTTCAATAGAGGCGGTAATGACTTTATTGCCTATAATATTGGCTACCGCAAGACTTATGAGGCGTTACTCCCACTATTACGGAACCTGCCGTTTGAAAATAAACACGGCTTGAGTGTGACCATTTATGATGGAAATGCCGTATCAATTCTGTTTTTCACTCGAATATTGGAGTATATTGACACCCATACTGATGAGTTAGGCACTTCAGAAGATGTGGAAATCATCAGACACGCGTTCGATGTGTTTGATAAACAGGTATACCGCACTATCGTCACGTTCACTCCCCTTGGCTACTACCATATATTTGTCGACATGACGGATGAGTTCTGGGACTTGGTGTATGCGCAGAATCCGCTTGCTCTAAGCTGGCTTAATGTATTGGCTGCCTACGCTCTTGTGTATAAGCTCTACTTCATTCGGGATAACAATATTTGGGTGGATTATATGAACTGGTATCGCGAGTGGTACGGTCACAAGTACTTTTGGGATGAGCCCGTATACCAAGCGGTGGTTGAACAAGGTTACTGTGTAAGTGACTATTCGTTGCTACAATTCTTCAACCCCCTCGAATGTGCCACGATTGACGAAATCTCATGACAACAACTGGATATTTTTCGAAACTCACTGACCAGACTCGCTTAAAACCAAGTGAAGTTATCCCCTAGGTACTCTAATGACAAAAATCACTTTAATCTAGATATCCTGGTAGTTGTAGACACGAATTCCCTAAGAACACATCGGTGTAGAGTTCACACCCATCAAATGACACCCATCAAATGGTTTGACACCCGAATTTTTTTTGAAGTGATACAATAAAACAAGTAAACAATTTCACTCAAAACAATCGAGGTCCTTTCGCTCATTTGTGACTGTCTCGCTCCGCTTACTTTCCTTTGGTCTCCCCTCTTTTGTTAGTGCGACGCGTAAATCAGCACTAACGCGTATGGCTGAAGAGGAAGAAGATACGCTTGGCCTCGATACGCCCATCCAGAAGGCCCGGGCCAAAGTCGCCCGTATCGACAACGACCGACTATTCAACCCGGTGCTGGGGTTACCGTATATCGTCAAGAATTACCCCAAATTGGTCAAGCTGATCGAACACAACGACCGCAAGTTCAGAGGGTCGAAATACCAGCGGGAACACGAGAACTTGGGCAAAATCTTATCGTTCTACCACTTGTGGGCCCACGGGATGTTCCCCAAAGCGACGTTCAGGGACTGTATCAAGCTTACACGTCGTTTTGGTGACCGTCTGACTCGAGTGAAATTGTGGCGCCGTTCGCTTATTGAAGCGGAAATCAATAAGTTAAAGGTGAAACAAGGGTTGATTACTGAAGAGGATGCTCAGGAAAACCTTAGAGAGTTCTCGGTGGTGGTGAATAACGAGGAAAACGCCCTGGAGGCAGTCTCGGCTACCATTGACGACGAAGACGATTACGTGGCTCCCATGGATTTCTCGTTTATGGAACTGTCCTTATTTGTTGGTGCTGAAGGTGAAACTAACAATGACGACGTGCCCCTGCCACTGGAACTGCCATCGGCTGAGAAACGGTCTACTTCTTTACCTACACCTCCCGCCGCACCCGAACCTATTGAGGCAGAGGAAGAGGAAATCCCTAGTGACATTGAACGCCAAGCAATGGAAGAAGCCAACAACAACAACGACGACGACGACGATGACCCCTTTAGCGACGACGACGCCGATATCCTCGCCGCCGCCTCCCTAGCATGACCCACAATATATATATATGATTCCATTCTCTTCGATCTTGATCTCTCACGTGACATGCGCTTACGCAGGCTGCGATTGCGAATTTATCAGTGGTGATGTTGCCCCACACAATCAAACGCCACCATCATTTATCTCGATGAATTTCGATGTCGACTACCAAGTTGATGGTTTCCCCTATACAGATAAGGCGTATTTCCCCCAGTATGTGCTTGAAAGACTCGTGGAGCTGATCCCTGAGGCGGAGCTCCCTCACCCGCTCATATTCAAAGGTGCGGTCCTGGGGGTTCATATGGGCGTGAAAGAGTTTCGGGAGGGGTCTGAACTGATAGTGGGTGTCAGCCAACAACTATACGACCGGTTAAAAGTGGAAAGTGAAACGGTACAGCTCGTTCTGCCGCCGAAAGCTACCCATATTAAGCTCAAACCGAAACTCGCTTACGATATCTTCAATTACAAGTTCTTTTTGGAAGCAGTGCTTCCCAAATACTATACTACGGTGACTGCAGGGCAGACTCTTGTGGTGGAACACCAGGGACTTCGCTATGAGCTCGCAGTGGAGGAAGTTAATAACTCGATGGACCCGAAGACCTATTCCATTGTTGACGCTGATATTGAATTGGAAATCAATGATGGTGGCCGCAGTGCTGAATTAAAAGACCCTGTGGATTTGGAATTGGGAGTGACAGTGACAGTGGACGATGCTGCCGTTAATGACTCTAATTTTGTCCCTACCATATATAAAGTGGCCGTGGATGGGCCAGTGGTGGTATCGGTGGATGGTGGTGATGTTATCGTTGCCGAAACACCATTCTTAAACATGGAACGGTTCCAGTGGACGACGATGGACCAGGAAACTACTAAGGAAGTGGTGGTGGTACCTGAGGGGAAACGAGATATTTACGTGGTGGCATTCAAATGGACACAAGGATCAGTAACGCTAAAAGTTACGCCAGTAACCACTACTACAACTGAAACTGAAACCATAGAGGCAGCTGTTGATGACGACTCTTCCATTTGCCCCTCATGTGGCCGTGCTATCCCTAGTGCTCTGTTTGCGCTTCACGTGGCTAGATGTCAACGGATGAATCAAAAGTGTGCTGACTGCGGCCAACCAAAGGTTCAGGGTACTCCTCACTACCACTGTATTCAGTGTAAAGTGGCCCTGCTGGATCCTCTGTTTGAATACCGCCACCATAAGCTTTTCCATGAAACAAACTATACGTGTGAGTGTCCTAACCACCCCAGTTTCTCCAATTACATTGAACTCGCCCAGCACCGAGCCACTGAATGTTCTTTAAAGCCAGTTCTTTGTCAGTTTTGTCACCTTGTTGTCCCTCAAGAAGAGCTGGACTACCATGACCGTTATTTGGGGATCACTCACCATGAAAATGAGTGTGGCAATAAGACTACCGAGTGCTACCAGTGCCAAAAAGTGGTCAGGGTCAAGGATTTAGCCAACCATTTACAGATGCACGAGCTTAACAAACGACAACGGGTGGTTCCCATAATCACCAAATGCTCAAACCGTCTCTGTGTCAATGCCTCCGACCCGCAGCTGAATCTGGTCGGTCTCTGTGGCCACTGCTTTGGTCCCCTTTATACCTCGGTACACGATCCTACGGGGGCCAAATTAGCTAGCCGTATGGAACGTCGGTATATCCTTCAAATGTCGAAAGGATGTGGCTGGCTCCAGTGTCCTAACCAGTATTGTCGAACTGGGAAACCCATGGGAGAAAACTTACGCATATTCAGGGAAGAGTTGAAGCCACAAATCCCTCGTGATTTCTGGTACTGTGTCGATGAACTGATGGACCATAAACGCCGGCTTGTTGAGTCGTTACTGGAGGTATATCCTCCCGAAAGTGTTCTTGAAGCTGCCCAACAGTCATCGCCAATGGAAGAATGGCTCGAACGTCATGCTATCAAAGTGTAGCCCAGCATTAGCATATAGAATTATAGAATATATTCATTACACTCAATTACAAGATTTACCACGCCACGCATTTGTCCATCCCAAAAGGGAACGATCACTACTAAGATGGGATCTCGACCTAGTTACACAAAACGCAGCCGAACACCTCTAGCCGCGTGTATGTCTCGTCGCTTAAGGAAAACCGTTATTGCGTCAAATTTAGTAGTAAACATTCACATTCAAAAGGTATACATCGTTATATAGAATTTTTCATTTGCCGAGGTGCAGACCCATAAAGTCCATAATTACAGCAACATGATTAATCTTGACGACTCAACTAAGCCAGAGGGGCAGCCAGGGGAGCAGCCGCGGCAGCGTTGGCGGCATCGTCAATGGCGTTGGCTTCGTCATCGGGGACAGTGATCGCAGTGTTGGTTTCCACGGCAAACGAGGCATCGTCGATGAGCTTGTTGGCGTCATCCTCAGTCACGGCGTAGGCAGAGTCAGAGCCACAGCCACAGGGGGAGTAGTTGTCGGGGAACGCGTAGTAGTACAGCGACCCCGAGCTGCTCTTGATGATGGTGATCTTCTTGTGGTACCAGGTGTTGTAAGACCCACCGAAGCCACCAAAGATACCCGGGAAGCCACCCCAGAAGTTCTCGGGGAAACCCCAGCTCCAAGAGCCTTGACCGTTGCCACCGTAGCCGCCACCAATACCACCACCAATGGCAGCACCACCACCGAGAAGCCCGTTGAGGAGACCAGTGATCAAACCGAGAGTGGCTTCGCCTTCAGCTTGGGGAGCAGCAACGGGGGCCGAGGCCACACCAGCGGCAGCAGCGGCCACAGTAATAGCAGTAGTGAACTTCATATTTGGTTAGTAGAGGAGGATGATAATGAGAAAAACTCAAGTGGATTCAGTGGGCTTTTTATAGTCGAATTTCAGCTACCGCAAACCCAGACTCGTGGGCGTGTGTGCTCGGAATATTTTGTCTGCGTGTACGCTGCAAGTCATCAGGGCGATGCACCGACATCTGACAGATGAAATGATGCATGATTGCGAAAAAATATGTGCTGACCGATAGCCGTGGTGATGACTCGCAAACAGCGTATTGGAAGAAGCTTTTAGGCTTGAACAAATGCCTAATCGGCTCCTGATGGGTTGCTGTCGCTTATAGTTGTGGCGCCGGTTATTAATTAGACCTAATTGAGAATTGTACATAGTCGCAGCCACACTGACGAGACAACGAAATGGTGTATGAAAATATACGTGATAAAAGACCTGGCTGAAGATTTAAGCATGCTAAGTTAAAACAGATATCATGTATTTACTAAGTCAATTATAACAGTGGTCATGACTTCCAGGCCCTTGAAACCTGGTGTAATCAAGCACTTGATAAAAACTAGTGAGCTTAGGTGGAAGAAGGTTCAGCCGCGGGAGCGTCAACGGGAGCGCTGGAAGCATCATCAATGGGTTGAGCAGTGACCGAGGTGTTAGTTTCCACGGCGTAAGCAGCATCGTCGATAAGCTTGTTGGCGTCATCCTCAGACACGGCGTAGGCAGCGTCGTAGTAGCACCCACAGGGGGTGTAGTAATCGGGGAAGGTGTAGTAATGGTTGTTGTAGTAGTGGTCCTTGATCACGGTCACCTTCTTTCTGTAGTAGTACGACGACTGGCCGCCCCAGCCCCAGCCGCCCCGGCCGCCGAAGAGGCCACCAAGGAGACCCGAGAGCAACCCGAGAGTGGCTTCACCTTCGGCTTGGGCAACGGGAGCAGCAACGGGAGCAGCAGCAACACCAGCAACGGCGGCGCCAGCGGTCAAAACGGTAGTGAACTTCATTAGATAATCGGGTAGGTAGTTGATAGAAGACTTCAATAATTGAAGAGAAAACCCCTTTATATAGTGAGAACTCCAGGCCTTGGCGACTTTTTCGAGACGTTTACGATAGAGGCGTCACGCCAGTCGTCTGAACCTTGTCCTGCCATGTTATTTTGCATGTGGGATGGTAGTAGGATTTTGTAGAAGAAGAAGAATTTCACAATGAAGTTTTTGGTGGTTCATTTGGTGACATGAGGTTTGAGATATCTTTCGCAATGATTTACTTAGCAGGAGCTTAGTGCTATCGTCACTACCTTCACAATACACTTGCTAGTCTCCCCGTTAGACCTCGTTAGACAATGCACGCCCCCCTTGTGCTTTGCGTTATTTCATGCACCAAAGTTCATATGCCTAGCACCGCCACAAGTTGCCAGACGCATTTGGGCTGCTTGGTTTTGGGGCTACCATACACATACGTGGCGCGACTCTCGCCCTCTCAAATGAGGAAGTCATTCATGTGAAAGAGAAGGAAAACAGTCAGAGCAGTAATCCAACGACTGTGAAGGTTAGTCTTAGACTTCTAAGTACAATAACTTAGTGATGGTCATATCTTTCTTCGTAGTTTGCTTATTAGCTTGGACCAACCTAAAATGAATGTTTTTTCGAGGCGGCGGTGGTTTTGTCACATTAAGGAATGAACCTCGCCAAATATGGGTGGACTCGGCCCGAACACAAGGAGACTTTATACTTGTCCCGAGGATATGCTTTTTGAATAGCATGATCGACCATTACGCTGTTTCAAACAGCTATTGTGTAAACCGTTAAATTAACTGGTATGAGCTGTTGCATGCTCCCAACAGCAATAGACGGGAGCGCTAAAAGTTACATTCGCGTACATCTATACGTAGATGAGACGCGATAAACGATCAAGGGGGTTACTGCACCTTGATCAAAAACATACACTTTTTCGCTCGATTAGTTTTGGTGAAGGCTTCACTTCGCATTAGCAACAAAAAATAAGGTTGCAGCAGTTAAGGTTGATTAAATGCGTATTTCATTTGTGGCCCGACAACCACAACCTGGTAGTGGTAATGTTTTGGGTTGAAAAGCACAGCCCAATTATATTTGTGGCAATACGTAAACGTTGGTCACGTTTGCTCTTCCCTCATTTGTCCGAAAGCGTAACTAATTGGTTGCATAACAAGAAAACGTCGATGCTTTGTCTAATATAGAGGTATTCTATCCTAAAGAGGTGTAACATAAACAGTTTCCGTTGACGTGAAACGAAAATAGGGTACATCATTACCTATCAACTCGAAGCGCTAAACTCTTTGTGGAGAAAATCGGGTTTGGACGTGTAACGGATGCTTAAACCTCATAAGAATTGCCATTGTAGCTCAATTACAGTGACTACATTTTTTTGTAATACTTTATTCTGTCAGAGCAATCAAATATGGTGTCGTTGGTTGAGTACCTCAAATAACAGAGGGCTGATCATAAACCTTAAACCATCAATCCTCGGATGAAAGACATTGTCGCTAGATCAGATTGATTGTTTCAAATTGACGGAAACAGCATTCGAAAGTCTACCTTGGGCGTCGCCACTCTGTTGATAACTATTGATTCTCAAAATGCTTGCTTCCAGTCGGAATGGGAATAATTAAAGAGAGTTGCTTTCGTGATGGTTTCATCGTCGGCAGTGAAAGCAGTCTTAAGCTAGACACCTTTCACCAAACCCCCATTGCAACAGTTGAATGTTTGAAAGCTGCAAACATGGGTGAGTATGTGTCGTTAGTACGAGCAGATTGGCGATGGCTTTTCCTAAAACATATAAGCATTTACAAATACAAGAACTTGCAACGCTCAAATGGACAATACCAACAAGACCATGAAACAGAATTTCTTTATACATTCTTCAGGTTTATCAAAAAAGAAGATGTCATTTGTTGGGGCTACTTAGATTGCAGTTGTAGCGCCTGGTCATATTAATTTTAGGTGCGCAATCCTTTAACCAAAGGATATTACGAACAAGTAAAAACAGTTACGGCACACAATGAAAAGTTAATTCCTACGATGGTAAGACTTTTCAAGGATAGAGTCTCAAATAAAGCAAAAAAGAATCGTCAGCTACAGGATTCGAACCTATGCGCTCAGAGAGCATGTGATGGTTAGAACGAGATTCTAATCACACTCCTTAACCAACTCGGACAAACTGACGAATGTGGAATTTTGTGATTTGCACTATAATATGTTAGCCATGTTGAAAATGGAATACAAAACTTGCGACGTGAAGCTTGATTTCACCCCTTGATATTTTGAACGAATCACTTTTAGTACTTAGAGGTATCCGTGAAACTATTTTGGCTCTAACATCAACAACGGGCGTGCAATTCTTATTTGGAAAAATGGTTAAACGTAGAGCATAGCGTAATCACGATCACACGCTTAATCAGGCCTTAAATTGGGCCAATTAATCACATTTACATACCACTTTGGTGATACCTTGCTACCTCCTCAAGGATTATCAATTGCCAAAGTAACTTAAAATCAGTATTCTCTCGTGTCTAACTTCAATTCAAACTCACAAGTTGATAATGCTCGTCTCATTCACTATTCTCTGTTTAACTATATACTCGATTAATAAAATCAGTGTGATGGCCACCACGTATTTCCTGCAAGCACACTGTTGTTCGTAACTTCTTCAGATGAGTCCCACCGACCATTAACTCGAACAACTTTATAAGGATGATCATCCAACATTAATGTCTCGAGTTTGTCAAAGTTCATCTGTTTGAATGCCAATGCCCCGATATGGTGGGTTTGATTACGGCGAGTGTCTTGGTTGCTGTCAGGTTTACGCCAAATTCGCGGCCAATTAATGAAGCCCACACGAGACGTCACTTCACAGTAGGTAAGCCTTTTGAAGTTGGCAGCAAGAGCAGCGATCTCACTATAGTACATTGTGGAACAAGGCACTGATAATACCAAGCGCGTCACGGAATCAGCCAAGGCAATAAATTCATTGGAACCATCATGGTAGCGAATAAACAAATCGGTCAACAGCGTAAATTGAGATGCGTGCTTATAGACACCGACGCAATCGGTAAGCACCGATAACTGCTTCACCAAACCCAAGTTGACGATGCCATCGATATTATCGTGAGATCCACCAAGCCGGAGGCTGTCGACTCTGAGTCGACCACGATACTTTTGCATTGCAGGACAAATATCTGGTAGCATAAGTCGAGAAAGATGTGGTGATTGATAGAAAAATTTTGACGGCAGGGATTCGCTGGCCGGTGCGATCATATAGCGAGTGGAGTAATTTTGGAAGTAGACGGAGATGAAGTTCCTTTGCAAGTCACACTCGTGGGGCTGAGACGACTCCCAAGGACTGTAGTGTGACTCGAAAAGAACATCTCTGACCCCCCAGTCAAAGTCAGTAAAGGGTAATCGAATAAACAAAGCTTGAGGGACCATCAACCACTGGTTCAGGAACTCATTCTGCCAATTGTATACCGCATCCGAAGGGTCGCACACGAATACTTGAGAGAAAAGCCAACTCTTAGTGAAGTGGGGTATGGTACGGCGTTTGATTGTCAACGCCAACGACTCAACCTCGTCGGGTGGGTATAAAAGCGTAAACGCCAAGTTTTTGGGGAGGTAGTGAAACACAATGAAAAGAATCTCCTCGGGTAAATCGTTAATGGTAGCGTACTCGTGGTTGTTGTCCACCAAGCTTAGACCGGCTAAGGCTAGGTGTGAGGCCAAACGACGCCGTCTTTTCGGGGGAGCCAACAGAAGCAGCCGCTTCTTGTTCAACCGTTGGAGCCCGTTGTCAGTCATGAGAACAATTAGAATGAGTGACCTTTGGCCAGCTAACTGTTGAAGTTTAAGCCTTGGCTCCAAGGTCAACTTTGTCTCGCCTAAGACACTGTGGTGAGCGAAAGATGAGGGGAACGGCGCGATGCTAATAACTAAGTGAAGCTAGTGATCAGAGCGACTAACCGGAACAATGTAACCTCTCGAGAATTACACATTCCAAGTTGTTGTAAGCCCGGGGGGGTAATAGTATGTCCAGCGTGGGATTCAGCACACCGCTTTCTCTTTTGTTTGACACTGGCATCAAGACGTGTGCATTCACTTGATTCAATTCATTGTTTGGTCCCGATGAGGCTTAGTGGTATCAAATGGGTCTAGGCCATTGTTCTCTCGAAGTTTCCCCGCGATATTGACAAATGGTGAGGCTACGCGAAAAGTGTACTCAGCCCATAACAACCCCATCTACCTCCAAACAATGGCCTTTAAATTGAGGTTATGTGTTTGGTTCATCAAGTCAAATTCTCTTTAATATTGTTTCAAAATAAGCTGAGTGTTTCAGCAAACGACAAGGTAAACATTCAGTCTATTAGATTGTCTCCTCGTCATTATAGTGGTAGTAGCCTCGCGCGCACGAACAAAAGCCATCTTAGCACACACCTACGCCCTTACATCACTCGCACACAATGAGTATCCCCGTGCCCATGGACGAAGACCTTGACGACGAATTCAACGACGAGGAGCCTCAGAATGTCGGTGACGTCGAAGGTAACGGTGAGTCGTCCTCCTCAACCGGTGCGGCTGCGGCAGCAGCGCCCATGGTGGACCTCCCAGAACTCACGCGTAAAGACAAGACTCTCGGCGAAGTGCTTGAACTAATGGACGGAGAGTTTGCTCCCATCATCCCTGACGCTGTCACCGACTACTACCTTGCCAAGAACGGGTTTGAGACGCTGGACGTGCGGATTAAACGCCTTTTAGCGTTGGCCACCCAGAAGTTCATCAACGACATTGCCCAGGACGCCTACGAGTATCTGCGTATCCGCAACTCGCTGGCAGTATACAACAGTTCCAACCCTCAAGTGAGAGCAAAGCAATTACTCCAGGGACAGCAGTTTGCTAACCAACAGCTGGTTACTGGTGGTGCCGGCAATGCCGGTGCCAATCTCGAACCGGGCGAAGACGGAGCTCAGGGCCAACAGCAACAGCAACTGCAGCCGCTGCACCTGGGGCTGAGTGCGGGGAACCAGCAGGGGAAGATCGTGTTGACGATGGAGGACTTGCTGAACGCGTTGAGCGAGTACGGGTTGAACACGTCGCGCCCCGAGTTCTACCGGTGAGTTGTGGGCCTCACTGCTACCGGTGAGGGCGGGGCCTTGACTGGGATTTGTGTGTATAATTAGGTAAATACCGTATGTATAATTAAGGCGAATAAGGTATAATACAAACATCGTCGCCAATATAGTACAAAAGCAACACCGAGTTACGTCGCTGTCGTTTTCAACGGGTTGGAAATCATTACCAAAAAAGTGGTCTCCGCCAGGAAGAACGCTTTATCACTGGAAACGGTGTCATCGTTTGTTAGCCCCATTGGATTCTGAATAGCGTTCAAGTTTCAAGAGTCTCTTTGAACAAGTGCCTCACGGTCTTAAGGAACTTCCCCACCGACCGGTGATCGTTAAGCTCGTGTTCCACAAGCAGCAACAAGTTTGAGCCGAGATCGGGCGCCAGCGCCACCACGACGAAATCTTCTCCCGATATGTCAATATCAATCTGGTATACTCGCTCAGGATGGCGAGGGTCAATGTTAGTGAAGGAAAACTTGATAATGTTCGGTTTGCGGGCCTCGATCCGTAGTCCTAGTAGCCGACTATAAGTCTCGAGGTTATTGATATCTCTCGTCACCGCTTCTCGAGTCCGTTTCAGCCGCTGCACTAGCCGGGCTTCCGCTTCAGCCTGTTGACGATCAAGATCAGCAATCTGTTGTTGTATCAGGACAATATTCGTTTGAAGTCTGTCGAGTTGAGATAGCAGTTGTTGGAGCTGGTGGAGATCGCGGTGGATGGTCGGTAGTTCCTGGGCCAATTGTTGTTGCTGCTGCTGCTGTTTTGCTCGTTGTAAGCTCTGTTCTCGCTCCACTGCCTGTAATTGAATGTGGAGCTGAGCCAATTGGTGTTGGTAGTTGTCCAGCGTCAGGGCCACCGACGCGTGTAATTTCTCTTGTAAGTGGGCGATCGCCTTCAGCCGGGCCATCGCCGTCTGCTGGACCTGCTGGAGGCTGTGGCTGATCGCCTGGGGCAGCGGCCGTTCCACAGGGTCCATGGTTTGTTTTGATCTTCGCGGCTCGTGCTCAGTGCGATCGATTGTCACCATCGCGGGCTCCAAATGAAAACAATCACAAAAGCATTGAAATACTGGAAACATGATGACTTGAAACTTTCATGTTTGAAAACTATCGTAGTTGTCATTAAGTTCCACGTTATGTGTTTCATCATCTTCTCCATGAACTTAGTTCATTTTTGGTGGTAGCCTATGTTTATCGACACGTCTCCCTATTTTATCGCTACGCGCGACTCGTATACCACCACACAAACACCGATGGTACTCGTGTCGATCCTCGTCGCCCTCAGGGCAGCGCTGGTGGTACGGATGATCATCCCCGACTGTGACGAGACCTATAACTACTGGGACCCCTTAAACGTTGTGCTTCGCGGGTTCGGCAAGCAGACGTGGGAATATAGCCCCGAGTACGCCATCCGGCTGTGGGCCTATCTTATGGTGTACGCGGTGCCGGCGTGGATTGCCAGCAAACTAGGGGTGAGTGACCAGTGGCTCTTTTACGTGGTGAGGCTGGCAATCGTGTTATTCACCGTATGGGGCGAGATTACCTTATACCGGCTGATACGGCGCCAGTTCGGTAAAGAGGCGCTGAATTGGTTTATGGTGTTTTCCGCAGCACTGACGGGGATGGCGCACGCTGGGGTAGCGTTATTACCCCTGCTGTGGGCGTTGCAGACCCAGTTGGTGGCGGTGGCGGCGGCATTGGACGGCCACTACTTGACGCTGGTGGTGTGGCAATTTGTCGGTGGTTTACTTGGCTGGCCATTTGCTCTTGCCTTGGGCGTTCCTGTGGGATTGACCGTGGTTATTCGTCGTCAGTTTAACACGGTGGTGGGCGCTATATTGGCGTTTACTTTGATTTGCACGCTGTTGGTGGCGGTGGACCTGTACTACTATGACCGGCTTGTACTTGTCCCCTGGAACATCGTTAAATATAATGTTTTAAGTGGTGATGACGGGGTGGGCCCCGAGATCTTTGGCACTGAGCCGTGGACTTATTACCCTGTGAATTTAGTGCTTAACTTCCACGTGGTGGCGGTGGCAGGGTACCTTGGCGCCGTGGTAAACTACTTCTTTTACAACCCGAAACGAGTATGGTTGGTGCTGGCTCCGTTGCTCATTTGGCTGGCCATCTTCTTCACCCAGCCGCATAAAGAGGAACGGTTTCTTTATCCCATCTACCCGCTTGTGGTGGCTAATGCCGCATTATTAGCGGCTGCGGTGGGTCGGTATGTCCGTTCTCGATTGCTTAAAGTGGTGGCAGCGGTGGCAGTAACGGTGGTCTCGTGTTTACGTACCGCTGCCTTGATCCTTCATTACCTGGCTCCGTTAACGGTAATGTCGACGTTCTGGGATGGGAATGAAACCACTTCTGTCGATCAACACAAATCAGTATGTGTGGGTAAAGAATGGTACCATTTCCCCACGCTGATGCTTTTACCGGAAAACTACCGATTGGAGTATATTGACCTGGGCTTTGACGGACTCTTACCGGGTCTGTTTGCTGAAGGTCTGCTGTTGAAGCTGAGGGCTTCCGTGGTTCCTGAAGGGATGAATAACCGCAACCAGTATGATCCCCTGAAGGTGGTACCCGAGTCTCAATGCGACTATCTCATTGAGCTGGGTGCTGGCGAAGACTTAAAGGGGTGGACCCGCAAACAGTGTGCTCAGATGCTTGATCCAGCACAACCTCAGGGGTGGGGCCGTCTCATTTATTTGCCCATAAATCGCGGCAAGGTGAACGCGATGGACTACTGTGTCTACGAACGTGATGCGTCGGTATAACTCTACAACTGGCCGTGTATATAGATTTAACGGTGTATCAGAAATGAACAAATAATACGAGAGATTATACAGCTGAAATGTATTTTTGCGTGCAAAGATTGGTGACGCAAACATGAGCTTAATGAGATCGATATACATAAATAGCGGTCAGTTTGATGATAAATCACAATTGACAAAAATTCCAATCCAGATTGAGTTGATAATTTCAATAATGTTCAAATTTGATTGTGGTTGCGACCTCCACATTCTTAGATCGCGTCACGTGGGACGAGGCTTAACCCCATATACAGGCTATTATCAACTAAATGTAGTGATAACAAATTGTTTTGATTCAATCACCTTTGAAATTCCTGTTCCCAAAAACCCCATATTAATGTAATCTACGGGTGGCAACTACCTCTGAGTTTAAACTTCAAAGACAGTGTCTCATTTAAGTAAGAAAACAACATATAAGTGCTGTAGATGCGCACTTCATCGATATATCGGCTGGAGTCTAAATTACTGATTCCAATTGAGATTATATTCCACCTTCAAGTTTTTGGTCGTTTTCATGATAGTCTCATTTCCTCGCTTTTCCATGAATGCATAATATTGCTACTTCGTATAATCTATAGATGTATCCTGGTCCTATGTCACTTTTGTTCCAACACTTTTTTCACTTCGGTTTTCACCACTGGCGACGGGTCAAGCACGTGGAGGCGTTCCAATGAATCTCTTATCTTATGAGCAGAATCAGCTGCGATCCGACGAGCGATGGCTCCACTCACGCGGACGTAGTGAATGCGGATATTCTCAATGTTATTAGACCCGGCACAGATCAGTTCCAAAAACTTCCACGTCAGGAATGTCTGATCAACCTCAGTCGCGGGAGCTTTCTCCACCACTGACGTCACCACTTCACAGGCAGCAAGTTTCAGACGCCACGTTGGTTCAAGCACTTTCAGGTGAAACAAGTTTTCCGTCGCTTTCAAGGTAAACTGAAACAACGGTGCCAGTTTCCCCAGGTAAGCCACCGCCAAATTCTTATAAAACTCGAGCCTTTCTTCTTCAAACTTGATGTTTTCACGCGCATCCACGTCCATGGTATTGTTGCCGTCAGCATCGCTATCGTCGCTGTCACCATCGTCGTCGTCGCGCAAATACTTATCGGAAAGCGCCGTGGTCATAAGTCCAATATATTCGTCCACTAACCGGTTGAACTGGCCGACAAACTTACCCATAGTGATGAGAGCGTGCTTTTGGTACAGCTTATTGCGGCGTTTCGCTTCTACCCCCACCACTTTAGCCACGGCACTGATGGTGGCATCGTCAAGCAGTTCCCCGAAAGTACACGCCACGGTGACGAGAGCATCGAAAAACAAGTGTTTCCCCTCCCACAGTTTCCCCTGGTTGGCGTCGATAAGCATGGTTATCAAAGGTTTGATTTGGGTGGCAGTAAGACCGGCAGTATCGTTAACTGCCTCCGCCACTGCCAGTGCCGCCCGCGCCATCGTCCGCCGGGTATGGTAGCTGGCCAGGCGGGCGTGGGTGCCGATAGCACCAATGATTTCGTCGTAGTAAAGGCGTACTCCTCGCAGAGCGCTGCTGGTGTGTTCGTCCCAAACTCGTTCAAAGATGGCGCCAGCACTTCCAGAGTCGAATTTCGCCACAAACAGCAAGGGGAGCACGCTACTACTGACGGCGTCAATGCGGTCGCCGCCACCGTATTTCGCTAAAGCGTCGATGGCGATGGCACTATGCATTCTCTGGTCATCGTCGTCGGCACTATAGTAACGTTCAGCCACGTCGTCGACGTAGCGGGCCACCAGCGTCACTGGAGCTAGCCGAGCCCAGTGGCCAGCAGCCCCAGCGAACGCCAGCGCCACCACTAAGTTACCATCACGGGCTTGACGAGCGCACACCGTAAGTCCTTTCTCAGCGTAGGGAGCCACCACAGCCCTGCGCCGCGTAGCTAATAACACCATCGTTTTGGCACACCCCACTTTCAGCGGTAACCCTACCGTCAGCTTTGCCAGCGCTATCAATTTGGGGATTAAAGTGGTAGCGACGTCATCGTCGACGAGAGTAACCAATTTATCGACGGCGTCCATCAACGGCAGTCGACCAACACCAGAAAGCCGTTGCTGGTCCAAAGCCAGCTTATCAAGGCCGTACTTGTCGGCATTTAAGTAGACGTAGTTCACCACTTGCGGTTCCAAAGTCAGCATCAATTGTACCAATTCGTCAATCAATTGAGGGACGTATTTGCGGATAACAGCACTGTCGCGACCACAGAGCTTCAATAAGGTGTCAAGAGCAAATTGACGTACTTCTTCGGCATCGGAACCAAGACCTCTACCCCCTAAAAGGAAGGGGATCACTGTATCCAAAGCCGACTCGGCTCCCGGCAGCTGAGCCTCGACTAAACGGACCACCATTCCCGCTAACTGTTTAGCTAATTGGTCACCTTGTTTTCTGACACTTTCCTTAATATCGTCGATGGCCCGGAACGCCATCGTCCAAATATCAGGGAGTTTCTCAAAATATCTTTGAGGAGAAACACTACCCAAAACCAGGGCCAACGCTGCGGTGGCCGCTTCTCTCGTCCGCCACTCTTTGTCACTCATCCCCTTCAATGCTTCTGCAACGATAGCATCGAAGTATTGAGCGATAATTGCGGTATCGTCGCCCACCACCATCTTCCAAATCTGGGTCATTACTGACGCCACTGACGTGTATGGATCAAACCGGTAACAATAAAGTTTAGGTACCAATTTCAACGCCATCAGTGGGTTCAGGGCTAACATATCGTCAAGCAGTACTTTAGAAAGAATTGCCCCAAGCCCGAAAGCCATGCCTCGTCTCAGCAGCCACAATGCTCTCTGTTGAGCAAGTGCCATGAACTTATACACTAAACTGGGGTCACCGACATCCAGGGCCAAGCTAAGAACGTCACGGTAGCTGTGGACGGCACCACCGTCTCCCGTCTGGAGGTCAGGAGTGTCGAATAACTCAGTATCTTCATCAACACTACCCAGAGTCAATTTTCTCAGCTGGTTAGCATCAGTGAAAGACTTGAGCAATTGCTTAACCAAAGTATCTTTCATATCAGCTGATCCAAGCTCAAACACCCGGGCTAATCCTCTCAGTGCGGCTTCCTGAACCAAATCGTCACGGTCAGCAATGAACCTCATGAACGCCACTTGTAGGTCACTAGCCCGTTGTTTTATGGGGTCTAAGTGACCACAAAACTCCACTAACGAAAGTAACCAGATACACGCGGCACGACGAAGCAGAGGCCGTGTATGGCGAGAGAACTCTAATACCTTGGTCACCGCAGTTTCCACCTTCTCCTGAGGTTGAGCAGTTAGATAAGTGGTGGGGTCAGTGCCCATGATATCCAATTTCCGCTCGATGTTTACCGCTTGCCAACCGGCGACAGAAGCGGCTAACGCTTCACCAGAGGCAAACACAAACTCCACTTGTTTCGCCGCCAGACTATCGTAAATCACTTCCTCAATCAGCGTATCGGTATTGGGGAAAGCGATGCTCCAATCCCCTAAAGAAGTGACGGCATTTTCATTATGTTTCTTCACTTTGGATTTAATCATCTCAAACGCTTCATCAATAAACTCTGCGGAAAATCTCTCAATGGCCCCAAAACGAGCTAACTGACTCAATGCTTCTAAGGCTTGGCTTAAACCTGACGGACCCAGCCACATTTGTTTGAGAGAAGTCTCCAAATTGACTATCGGGATTGTCAGCCGAAGCGGCAGTTGGCGAAGGTAAAGACGGCCTAAGATCGCCGCCTGAACCAATGGACGTTGGTCAAGTTGATTCCATATTTGTTCAGTAGGAGCAGAGGCATCCAGAGCCACAATCGCAATCACCAGGGCTCCCGACACTCCTCCACGATCACCCACCAGTGTCATTAACTGAGGTAATTGAGGTACCAAACCAGTTATTGATGTAGCAGGGCTCATTGACACCATGGTATACATCATTTCGGCAAATTTGTCGGGCTGGTGGGCAATAACTTTCACCACACAATCAAACCAGAGACTTAAGGAATTGGATTCAGTGGCTAAGAATTCACTCACTAGCCGTCTGACCGTTGAGTCGGTGGCCAATGCTCGCGTCACCCGAGTCTCCCAGTCGTCGTCAACAACCACCACCGTCTTCTTGCCCCTGACCGCAGTCATCACCACGATTTTCACGGCAAACTCCAACGCCAGGTATGCCAGCTTGTCATCCACGGGAGAATCAGAGGTAGTGATCACTGCCATGTAATTTTCAAGGCTGGGGAACTCCACTGAAACACCTGATCCGAGTAATTGAGCCGTGGGGACAAACTCCGTAGTATTAGCTGACAGTTGTAGAGCGAACCAGTGAGGATGAAGGCCTCGTTGCGCTTCTTCCAACGTGTCCAGACGAGTACTGGTCAGTGCTGCCACCACACATAACACACGAGCCTCAGCATCGTCAAAGGGGAACGCTAAGTTGAGGTATTTCACCGCCATGAATCTCACTGCCAGGTCCTGGGGAGTTAAGATGGCTCGTTTGAGTAAGTTTCTGAGTTGTGGATCCAGCTTAAATTGACCCAAATAGCGTGTAAGTCTCCCAAGAACTTCACTTACAGTCTGTCTGAGCTCAATGGCACTGGTATCCAACTGGCGGAAGAGAAACTCGATGGCACTGAAGTCAACGGCATTGCCATCGTTAGCCGTCAATAAGTGGCCATAGGCTTCGTAAAGCATCGATAATTGTGCGGCAGCAGTGTGTTTAGCTTCAGCCTGGACGATCTCTTCCTTGACATTGGTAAGCATCAGCAGGGCTAAAGGTGCCGAAACTGAGTTACGGACAAGGTATTGAAGCACTAGCAGCTTCAACGGTCGGTGGTTCAGTTGGATGGCTCGTTCCACTAATTGGTCAAACCCTGGTGTGGTTTGAGCATGAGGTGATTGGAGTACGTCAGCCACAATTGCCGTCACTGCTCGTATTTCCAAAGGAGGGAACTCAGACGTACCAATACACAATTCCACAAGGTACTTGATGGCATTGGTATTTTCACCAAATGCAGTTTTGATGGGCAGAGGGAGTTTCTTCCATTTAGTGGTGGCCGGATCACTTATCAGCGACAGCGGGTCAGTGGTGGCGATAAGCAATGGAAGTGGTTGATTTGGTGACGGTAATAAGTCAATAAATGCAAGTAATCGGCTCTTTGCTTGTGTGAGTTGAGCCTGGGTCCATTCCTTACCGGCATCGACACTATAGAAGCGGTAATCAGCCACGGAAAGACCTGGGTTGGCTCGAGCCACGTCACCATTGGATAGAGTAAGCATGAACACTTGAGCCACGTGTGTTTCAAGCCAATTGGCATCGGTTTCATCAAGTTCTAGCTTGAATGATTCCGGGAATTGTGAGGGCAATATCTTCAAGAATATCAGGAATAGCTTCGCTTGAATCGTTCTTTGGTAATTAGAGATACCCGAAAGCACCTGAGGAATCACGTCCACTTGTTCTTCGGCACTCAATCGGGTGATGGCGATGTCAAAGAACATCGCGGTATAGATCCTCACCGCCAGCGGGTCCTGACCTTGTGGAAGGCGCGGCAGCTTGATCTGGTCAAGCAATGCCTTCCAGGGAAGCCGTAGCGACGTTGCCGTTTTGATTCTGGGAGATATGTCGCCGATAATCTTGATAATGGCGTCGCGGGACTGGGGGTAGGGCGACGCCAATTTGAGGAGTAACGGACAGAGGAATTGTCCCAACGCCTTCTCAAGCTGGGCATCGGTGGTGGCAAGGGCAAGCCGGAGCTCGACGGTCCCGATGAGCTTGAGTTCCCCGTCCATTGGAGATTNGGGGGGGGGGGGGGGGGGGGGGGGGGGGGGGGGGGGGGGGGGGGGGGGGGGGGGGGGGGGGGGGGGGGGTAACCACAGTGGGGCCAATGCGATGGTGGCGACTCCGACTAAGACGACTGAAAATACTTAAATTTAAACTGAAAATTATGATAGTATTGAGTGTAATTCAAGTTTCATGTGATTCAAAGTTGAAACTGGTTGGGGATGTGTTAGGCTTACAATGGCTTCATGACACTAACTAAATCGATTATGGTTAGATCAAGCGCGAACGTTGATACAATTGAAATTTGTGCATTCCGTAAAGAATAAAAAGTAATTTGAAGACACGGATTAATTACCTGGTCCAAAGCACGATTGTCGTACTCAATGTACACGAGTTTCGCTGGATCCACGAAATGAATCGAGGCTGGGTGTCCAACATCGAGAAGCCATAGTCTCCAGACTGGGACCTCAACGTTGAGAAGCCATAGTTTTTTGCACATTTTTGGGTATTGCGAGTGTCAAAGAACCGAAGCGATCAATGCATAATGAATTGAGATCGTCGCGTTGTTTCAAACGTGCACCATCCCACGATAGTTCCGGAGTGATAATCAAACACTCCATCGATTTGGGCATTTTGATGTTGTCATTACAAGTCAATTGGGGACAGGTGTAGTGGCGCATTGGTGGGAGGAGTAGCAGGTCTCTTGTCCATGGCGTAAATAGATGGACAGCCACCGTTAAATTGAAACCTGGAATAGCAAAACGTAAACTTGAAAGTGGTAATTGAGTAATGAGCCTTATCCTCGAGTAAATTGTTGGAAATCCATCGCGTTCTTAAGTTGATTGTTTGGGTATCTAGTGAGCGTGTAGCGTAGCGTGTTTTCATTATTGTCAACATAGAGAGTGCGAGTTCTATGCAGGATATTAGGACGTAACGTAGAGGGGGGGTAGCCAAATATTAAACGTGTAATTGTAGCCAAATGCTAAACGTGTAATTGTAGCCCTACACTAGAAAAGGAGTACTACAAAATTCTTATACTGCCGCCGTCAGATTGAGGATTTCCAAAAGATTTTTTCAAATTGACGATTACTTAGATCCCTTGCGTTTTGACGGCTACAGCGCTGATGAACTCCATCAACATATACTTTAAAAGCCACCAGCCATTTGTCATCATTGGTTATCGTCATATCAACTTCTACCGAAGACACATTTTCTCATTGTCTCTCGGCGATCAATGGAGATGAGCTTTCTCATTTCAGGACAGAGCCACCAGTTGAGCTTGGAAAATATCAGTAGACACCATCTGGAATCGAAAATATACACATTTATGTGGTGTTTGTTGCCTATCATCGTCTCATGCTGATTAGATTGAACGAAACTCATGGCATTCATAAATTCCACCCTTAATCAACCGGAAAGACCGTCGTCTTCCACTATCTGTTCACTACTATCTGTGTACTCCTTGACCCAAATCACGCAACGCAAGATGCTATACATCGACGGTAAAACACCACCCAAATATCATCAAGAAAAACCCATTGTATGTTTGTTTGCAACCGCATTGTGGTCTTGTTTGGCATTCTCTTATATGCAGGCCAGCGTGTAGGCGATAAGCTGGCTAAGAGATTTACGATTTCAATACGCCACGAGTATTCGTCGTAGAGTGATAAGACGTAGCTCATTGTAATTGCCGTTGCCAGTTTAGTCGAACTCAATTCCCAAAACTTCGAAATCCCAAAATTAAAAAATCGGGATTTTGCTAGAGAAAAAAAAAATGGCGTTTCAAATTTTTGATTTTCGAAAACTGGCATACTTTTTCGAACGCCATTTGCTGCCGCCGATATATGTTGATCTTTGAACTTTTGTGAGTAACATTTGTTAGCACACCTAGGGTCCAACTTGGCTGAGTCGTGAAATAAATGAGGGCAAAGGGTGCGTTTTGGGTCACGCTTTACAAAATTTTTTTATTTCAAATTTACAGCTAAAAGGGGGTGTATTACCACTGTTATAGAAGCTAATGCTACGAGAGTGGGCTCGTTGGCATCGTAGGAGTCAGGTTTACTATCGATTTCATTATTTTTCGCGGTGGGACCAATTTTCGAAAAGTTTGCTGTCAAGGGTATCTTTGACTGTATGCAGGATGTTTATGCACCAGAGGTGCACAAATGGTATACATCGCCACACCCCCTTTTTTATCATCAAAATTCGAGGAATCCAAGGGTAGTAGTGAATTTTAATCTGATGGAGATCCATGGTGAGCTAGCTGTGATAACAAGACTTTTACTAAGATTTGTTTAAAGCTGTTGGTGACAGAAGCACAGTGATTATTCAAATTCCTCTCACCATCAAACTCATGCCTAGTTTAATGTGAAGTGTCATCAAAAGGTGCTTAGGGTAATCCATAAATGGATAGGTTTACCTGAGACATTTTCGTGTTGAAACAAAGCTACTGGCGAGTGTTAAGAGAACTTTATTTAATTTACAAAATTTTTCGCAATTCGGAGGAATCATAGATAAGATCAAGCAGACGCTTTTTGTTTCAGTTTCAATCACTACTTGATACCAAATAGTAACAGCGACCCCCACCTCTCTTCCCCCATCAATGTTACCACCATTTGAGCATGAAAAAACTACCTGCCTACTCACTGATCCACGATTACATCGATGTCAACCCCCTTTAATGTCATTGATTTGCTGATGATGTTTACCATTACATTCAAATTTCCGTTTGTTTGTTTGTATTGGGGGGCTTTCTTGTCGGTCAACGACGGCAACCCTTCGAAGAAATATATACACCACTAATCATTGCGTCGCATGACTTTTTCCTTTAATTGTTTCAATTCGTCATCGGATTTCTGCGACCCCTTTTCAATGATCAAATTGCGCAAAAGTTTATTTTCCATTTCCAACCGCGAGATTTTCAGTTCGAAATCTTTCACCGTCGAGTTTAATTCGACGATCCTCAGCTCCATTTGTTTCTCTTTCATCTTTTTCTTGATTCTAAACCGGGCCGAGGCTGCGGTATTGCGTCGCCGCTTATCTAGCTCGGTCAGCAGCGGCAGCGCCTGACTGGCATTATCTTCCAGCAGCGACGGCAGCGGATGGAGAAGCAGCAGATATACCAGCATATGATTTTGGTGTGGTGTGGGGTGTGACGGAGGCGTGGCGTGACTACTGCCAAAGCCACTGGCAAGGTCAAATATCGGTAATGGTGCCATCGGGTACAGCAGCAGTAGACTCAGAGTAGACGTCGTTGAAGGAGTTACCGAAGCATCAACACTTGTAGAGGGTATTTGTTTGCCTAGCAGTTGTTGGTGTTGGGCCACCAAAGCCGATAATAAGTCGATTTGGTTCAGGGACAAGCCCGCCAGTTCCAACAGCAGTTTCGCTCCCGGCGGCACGGGGAACTTAGGGAGTGCTCCTAATGGACCATTATGCCCATGAGATTGGTTAGAAGAATGGTTTTGGTTTGCTGCCTGAGCTGAACTCAGGCTTTGGGGTTCATCAAAGTCGTTCCATCTATGATCAGCTTCGGATTTGGTCTCATCGGGGAATACAAACAGGTCATCGGCAAAAGCGGCTAACTCCATGGATAGCTGGCCATCAGCATCCAAATTGGGCGTGGTTTGACCCCCGTTCATGAAGGTATCGATGTAGACAAGCTGTTCTAGGAGAGCAGCCAGCGTCTCCTGGGGGTTCAGTTGCGGGGTCAGCTGCGACTGGCTTCGGCTATGGCGATTCATAAACAGCAGAAAAACAAGAAACAGAAGCAAATGACGTTTTGTTTGGGGATTTGGCTATATAACTAAGGGTGGTATGGCGAGACTCCACCACAGTGGCGCTATCGGAGGGGGGTGCACAGGTCACGTGAGTTCGCGTCAGTCAAACCGTCGCACTAAATCCGCGGGCGCGATGACGGCACCCGGGCGCGAAATCGGTATCCCCGTGGGTGGCTGTCGACTTTGCAACTCCCGGCACTCACGACACTTCCGGCGCCGGAAGTGTCGGTAGTGGTGGCGACGACGTGGTAGTGGACGTATACGGGAGTATGGGCCACTGGCATCAGC
Organism: Diutina rugosa; assembly: GCF_008704595.1. NCBI lineage: Eukaryota > Fungi > Ascomycota > Pichiomycetes > Serinales > Debaryomycetaceae > Diutina > Diutina rugosa. The sequence continues at coordinate 10,723 of NW_022995102.1, read as the reverse complement.
GTGTACCCCGGCCATTTCTCGGGGCAAGGCCGACGTCCCCAGCAACTGGAAATCGACACCACCCGTTGCCCAGCCATGCTTAGGGATCCGATAAAAGGGATTTGATTAAAGACATATAGTTTGGTGGTATGAGCCCTGGTGTCCACAATCCAGGTGATATATGTGGGGAAGGTGTGCTGCGATGGATCCTCGACAGCTATCATATTAGGTCCGAGCCCCTAACCCCGTTAAATCCGTTGACTACAACCACTACCGTTATTAACTTTTCAAGACTAAAGAATACCCCTAGCCAGGAACTGCTAGTTTCGTGGTTATATATTAAATGACGTTAAGTGTACTTTGTCGATGACATAATCATGCTTTGGTATCAGCCGACAATTATTGCTCCGAATCGGCTGAGGCGAAACGCACAGCGTAAAATGTATTGTTCCGGTTGACCGGAACCGCCTGTGATAGTACACAAATCCCTTCCCCACAAATCCCCCTAGCCCTAACAATATCAGGTTTACAACGGAGGCCCACAATAGCAATGATAGGTCAATTCAATAACAGTCAATTGCAGTATTCTCCACTACCCTAATTACTCTGCCTCCTTCCTTATTCGGTGGAAGGTGCGATGTTTAGGCCTCGGTCGAGCTACTCAATTTTTTTCCACGTGTGGCCGCTAAATTTTTCACTTCTCGCACATTACGAGCAAAAAAAAGCAGAGAAGTCTTCTAAATTAGAGCCATCAAAATAGTTGAAACTAATAGTTGAAACTAGTATCATATTTTAGAACGTTGTTTCATGTTTGTTTATTCCGTATCCGTGTCATCAGACGCGACAGCCAGTGCCGCGTGTGTCTCTATAAACTAAGCTTCCGAGGTATTCAACCAAAAGTGTAGCAAATATTGTTGTTTCATGTTTTTCATGTTGTTTCATCTTTTGCCTTAAAGTTGTTTAGTGTCTCTTGGCGGAGAGGGAGTCGTGCTTAGCCTTAACGGAAAGAGGCAGCTGGTTGGTCATCTTCAACCGGTACTCGGCAAACAGCTTGAACGAGTGGCCCAGCTTCACTTGGGGCTTGGAAACTTCCTTAGCGACTTTGGCGGCTTGTTGAAACGATCTTCTGAAGTACATTGTTTGGGGTATTGGATGCTCGGGAAACGGTGGGAGTGTGGCTGTCTTTATATAGGGAAGCGGGGGCGGGTGTGTCAGCAGCAGGTATCGGCGGCTAATAATTTTTTTTTTTTATGCCTCAGGCTATATTTTTGACTCACCGGCTTAGCGGCATGCACCGAGCGGAGACAAAGTGGAGGGGGGGTGTGATACTGGGGCGCGAGTGATGACCAGAAACGGGCGATGACTAGATCTTTTCTCCGTGATTCCTGACGGGTTCCCCTCACGTGACGGTGAAACCGTGATCACCTGAGGGTCACTTGAAACCACCACCAGGCAATCGCTGTTTCCAATTCTCAAACTCCTTTACTCTATTCTGTTTGCTGTAGTTGATTGACCCCACCATGCAGGTGGGCACATACTGAACCAAATCTCCAGCCAATCACGGGCGCGCACCGCGCACATAACAAAGATAACGACGACAGGAGATCGTGGCTTCGATGCAGGTCTTATCCGCGCTGCCGACGTCACCGAATGATTTCGCCCGAGGCAAGCAAACGGGCTAAGGAGAAAATCGGAAACAAAAGTGATCAGGTGACGACGGGGTCACTGAAATCAGGTGACGACGTCACTAAAATCAGCTGACGCTAGCGTAGGTTTGTAACAGGGGTATGGTTTCAAGAAGGAGGAGATATACCACCGAGTAATGAAGGTCGGGGTTTAAGGCTCGTGGTGGGGTTTGAGATATAGCCGTATCGGAACGACGTCGCTCGCGCCAATGAGCGGCAGCGGATAGACGTCGGTTTAGAGTGCGGAACACATCTGTGAGGAGGGCGCCCCATCTTCGGCTGAGGCGAGCGACGGAGGTGTTTGTCCGATTGGGTTGCGGTAAGCCTCAGCCGCTATCAGCGGACAAATACTTGCGAGGGCGACAGCGCGGAAAAGAGTTTGCTTGCGCGCGATAACGCTCGCTGAAATTGCTTCGGCGGCTATCGGCGCTATCGCACGTGCACTGGCGCTGAAACCGATGATGATTATGATTGCCATAGGGAAACATCAGTGCTGCAAAAAATTGGTAACAACACGCTCTCAGTGGGTGGTAGTGGCAAAAATCAGGCGACTAAGGCATGGAGCTTCAGTAGTGCCTTACCCCAGTGTCATCAATATTAAGGGAATAAATCTGAAACAACCATAACGTCAGTATTCAACACTGATTGTTTTAGATTTTGAAACAAGATTTAGCTTCGTCGTTGAGTTAGTGGGCTCCCCTCAGTTTATAAAGACGCTCGCGTTTTCCCGGAGTTGGCTTATCTGTCATGACTGGCCCGGGCATCGCCGGGGTTTCACACTTCGTATCAAATCCAGCAAACCTCTTACAAGTGATAACCACAATGCCACCCCCGGGGTGAATAGCAAACTGTAACCGTCAAATAATCATTATTCTTTGAATTCCATAAACTAAATTAATCATGGTTCTCTCATTTGCCTCATTTTGGTGGGTTATTATGGGGAGAGTTCCGTTTTATCCTTTTGATGTGACTCATCCTGAAATCTCCGGGGTTTACGTGGTTGATCCCCTGAAACTGATAATGACAGTTCTTTTTTTTTTTTTGCAGGTTAGGTATAGGGTGTGCTTCCCCTCCCTTATTATACACTTCTCTATCTCACTCATTTTTCCCGGTCTCACATGGTAGCGCCACCAAATCCGCGGCGGGCGACTCATGAGTCACTCCGAGACCCCGAAAGCGGATGCACGCGGTGCGGGCGAAATATCGGTGGTGATATCCCATTCGTGTAAACGTCACTGATAAAATTCCCAGACCTCGGAAAAACCTCACACCCTCGTTATCAGAAATGAAACTAGTAAAATCATTGAAAATTGCACTCCAATTGGATTATTTCTCTCACTATCGTTGGTTATGGTTATTGTCGCTATTGTCTGGTTCACGGCAACCGAGGCCGCTGGGCCTACCGAATAAAAACACCCCTCAGTTACTCAATGCCTCGGCACCCCAGCGGTTATTCCGTGGTGTTTGGGAAAAAGCCGTATGGCGATTATGCGCGGACAATGACTTCGTCGGTGTGAGTGGACTAGTCATGTCCGAAACGCCCACCAATAAGTTGATGTTTCACAAATTAGTCGGTGAGTTTCAGCTTGATAACGGTCGGAGTCACTCCAAGCGACTCGGGCGGTGGTATTCTCCCGTTGCCGCTAACTTTGCCTTGGTTTCCCCGGGTTTTGGCAGTAGTTTCCTTGTCTCCGAAGCTAATGTCGTGGTAGTTAATGTCCGCGACGCACCAAACCCGGGGGGACCCCTCGACCCTCATTGAATTGAGTATGATGAATTATCTATATTGTTAGAGAATCTACTAGTGTGAAACATAACTTGAAACAGGGGTCACGCCACTTGTCCGAAAATTTCTTATCTCTTAAATTTTTTCGTATTGGTGTTGCCCAGATCCCTTAACCTCCTCTATCTGCTCCCCTCCTTTGCGCCGATCAGATTTTCGCCGCCGCCGCCGCGCGCAGCGCAGCGCTATATAACCGGCACCCCACCCACCCTTCAGCCGCCATGACCACCAGCAACACCAGCCGGCTCACGCTGATGCGCCGCGACAACACGGTGTTGGGCGCAATGAACAAGCTCATGGTCGCCAACCGCGGCGAGATCCCCATCAGAATCTTCCGCACGGCGCACGAGTTGCTGATGCAAACAGTGGCGATCTATTCCCACGAGGACCGGTTGCTGATGCACCGGTTGAAGGCGGACGAGCTGTACGTGATTGGCGCCAAAGGTCAGTACTCGCCCGTCCAGGCGTATCTCCAGATCGACGAGATTCTCGCCATTGCCAAGCAGCACCACGTCAACATGATCCACCCCGGGTATGGCTTCCTTTCGGAAAACTCCGAGTTTGCCCGCAAAGTGGAGCAGGCGGGGATCACCTGGATCGGGCCCGACTACACCACCATCGACCGAGTGGGTGACAAGGTGAGCGCGCGCCAGTTGGCGCTTGAGTGCGACGTCCCCGTGGTGCCCGGCACCCCTGGTCCCATCGACACCGTCGACGAGGCGGTGGCGTTTGTCGAGAAGTACGGCTACCCCGTGATCATCAAGGCGGCGTTTGGCGGCGGCGGCCGCGGCATGCGCGTGGTGCGCGAGGGCGACGACATCGCCGACGCCTTCAAGCGCGCCACCTCCGAGGCGAAGACGGCGTTTGGCAACGGCACTTGCTTTATCGAGCGGTTTTTGAACAAACCGAAACACATCGAGGTGCAATTGTTGGCCGACAATTACGGCAACGTCATCCACTTGTTTGAGCGCGACTGCTCGGTGCAACGGCGCCACCAAAAAGTGGTGGAAGTGGCGCCGGCGAAGACGCTCCCCCAGCTGGTGCGCGACGCCATTTTGACCGATGCCGTCAAGTTGGCGCAGGCGGCAAACTACAGAAACGCCGGCACCGCCGAGTTTTTGGTTGACGATCAAAACCGCCACTATTTCATCGAAATCAACCCGAGAATCCAGGTGGAACACACCATCACCGAGGAGATCACCGGCGTCGATATCGTCGCCGCGCAGATCCAAATTGCCGCCGGCGCCTCGCTCCAGCAGTTGGGGCTTTTACAGGACAAAATCACCACCCGCGGCTTCGCCATCCAGTGCCGTATCACCACGGAAGACCCCGCCAAAAACTTCCAGCCCGATACCGGTAAGATCGAGGTGTACCGCTCGGCCGGCGGCAACGGCGTGCGCCTCGACGGGGGCAACGGGTTCGCCGGCGCCATCATCCTGCCCCACTACGACTCGATGCTCGTCAAATGTCTGTGTCTGGGGCTGACCTACGAGATTGCCCGCCGCAAGATGCTCCGCGCGTTGATTGAGTTCCGTATCCGTGGCGTGAAAACCAATATCCCCTTCTTGCTTGGATTGCTTACAAACGAGACGTTTGTCGCCGGTGAGTGCTGGACGACGTTTATCGACGACACCCCGTCGCTTTTCCAGATGATCTCGTCGCAAAACCGTGCCACCAAGTTGTTGCTGTACATCGGTGACGTCGTGGTCAACGGCCTGCCGATTAAGGGGCAGATCGGGAACCCTCAGTTGGACACCGAGGCGGAAATCCCCACTATCCACGACCCTAAGACCGGCATTGCCATTGATGTGGCGAAAACTCCCGTGCCCAGAGGCTGGAGACAAGTGTTGCTTGAAGAGGGACCCCACGGCTTTGCCAAGAAGATCAGACTGTTTGACGGCACGTTGATCACCGATACCACGTGGAGAGACGCCCACCAGTCGCTCTTAGCCACCAGAGTGCGTACCATCGACTTGGCCAACATCGCCCCCACCACTGCCCACGCCCTCAACGGGCTTCTTTCCCTTGAATGCTGGGGCGGTGCCACCTTCGACGTCGCCATGCGTTTCCTCTACGAAGACCCCTGGGCCCGGTTGCGCCAGCTCCGCAAACTCGTGCCCAACATCCCCTTCCAGATGTTATTGCGTGGTGCCAACGGTGTCGCTTACTCCTCGCTTCCTGATAACGCCATTGACCAGTTTGTCCGCGAAGCTAAGGAGGCTGGCGTCGACATTTTCCGAGTTTTCGATGCGTTAAACGACTTAGAACAGCTTAAAGTCGGTGTCGATGCCGTCAAAAAGGCTGGCGGGGTCGTCGAAGCCACCGTGTGCTACTCCGGTGACATGTTAGCCCCCGGAAAGAAGTACAACTTGGCCTACTACATGGAAGTAGTGGACAAGATCGTTGATATGGGCACCCACATCTTGGGCATCAAGGATATGGCGGGGACGTTAAAGCCTCAGGCGGCCACCGAGCTCGTCGGCACCATCAGGGCCAAGTACCCGGACTTGCCCATCCACGTCCACACCCACGACTCCGCCGGTACCGGGGTGGCGCTGATGGTCGCCGCCGCCCACGCCGGCGCCGACGCCGTCGACGCCGCGCTGAACTCGATGCTGGGGATGACGTCGCAGCCGCTGATCTCGGCGATCTTGGCTTCTCTTAGTGGCCAGATCAACACTGGTGTTGACGAAGGCATGGTGCGTGAATTGGACGCCTACTGGCAACAAATGCGTCTCTTGTACCTGTGCTTTGAAGCCGACTTGAAGGGTCCTGATCCCGACGTCTACCAGACGGAAATCCCCGGCGGTCAGCTCACAAACTTGTTGTTCCAGGCTACCCAATTGGGGCTTGGTCCTCGCTGGCTTAACACTAAACAAGCCTACAAAGAGGCGAACCAGTTGCTTGGCGATATCGTTAAAGTCACCCCTACTTCTAAGGTGGTAGGTGACTTGGCTCAGTTCATGGTGCTGAACAACTTGCTGGCTGAAGACGTCCAGAACTTGGCCTCGGAGCTCGATTTCCCGGACTCCGTCTACGACTTCATGGAAGGGTTGATGGGTACTCCCTACGGCGGGTTCCCCGAACCGTTGAGAACCAATATTTTGGCCAATAAGAGACCCAAGCTCGACAAGCGCCCGGGGCTCTACCTCAAGCCGGTAGACTTTGACGCCGTCCGCAACGAATTGAGACAACGTTATGGCCCCACCATCGACGAAACCGACGTGGCGCTGCACATCATGTACCCCAAGGTGTACGAACAGTTCCGGGCTACCCAGGAAAAGTTCGGCGACTTGCTGGTGTTGCCCACCCGCTACTTCTTGAAGGCGCCGCTGATCGGCGAGGAATTGCTGGTGGACATCGAACAAGGGAAGACGCTTATCATTAAGCTTTTGGCCATCGGTGAGCTCTCGCAAAAGACGGGTAACCGCGAGGTGTTCTTTGAACTCAACGGGGAAATGCGCTCGGTCACCGTCACCGATAACACGGTGCTGATTGAGACGAAGACCCGGGCCAAGGCGTCGCAGCCTAACGACGTCGGCGCTCCCATGCTGGGGGTCATCGTCGAAATCAGGGTTAAGGACGGCCAGGAAGTCAAGAAAGGCGACCCCGTGGCGGTGTTGCTGGCGATGAAGATGGAAATGGTGATCTCGGCGCCGGTGTCAGGCCATGTGGGCGAGATCTTGATCAAGGAAGGCGACCTGGTCGACGCCAGCGACTTGATCACCCTGATCAAGAAATAGGATATTGACATCTTAAATCCTGTTCAGATAGCCTACGATAATAAACGAATGAGAACTAACTGAGCGTAACATATTGTAGGTAGCTTAGCAGTTACAAATGACGAGTGGTCGATCCAATTAAGCCCACAAGATCTAGACCAGACGTACCAGTTCTGGTGTAAACTAGATTTATGAGCAATTAGTTTAAACCTGATGTTTTATCTATTGATTTAAATCGAGTGACTGCTGAAATTGCATCCACATTGAACGCTACTTGTGAATCAACCAAACCCCGAGAATGGGTGGCAATGTCACTTACGTCAGCGACACAAAACACCCAATGGTAGTTTAAACTGAAACTTTACTGCTCCCTCTAAATTTTGAGAGACACAAAAATTTTTACGAAGATTTTAATGGCACAAAGAATAGGCCACCTCCACATCACCAATAACCCCCTAATCAAGCAGCTCTAAGAACCATTGTTTCTCTTCAAACTGACGTTGTTAGCAAATGTCCCGTTGACTTCTGTCTGCGTTAGAAGTACCTTTTTGTCGGGGGTCTTAGTCTATTTCTCTTTTGGGACACGGGAGTGTGGCTAGTGCGAGGGTGCGCGGCAGATCACCACTTGCAGGATGTAATGCAAACCCCGATGAAAATTTCCCCCCCAACAAGGTATTGCGGAAATCAAACAGACAAGCCATCAAGCGAGGCCAAAATAAGAGTCTAACCGAGGTTAATCGCATCAGAAAACAATACTCATTAACAACTAACCCTTGTAGTCTGGATAACTGACTCATTTTTCGTTGACTTCAGAATGTTATCATCATTATCTTCTACACTTTTTCTCTCAAATATAATATTAAACATGCTAGACTACCGGATACGACAGCGGGGCTCGGTGCAGCAGAAGCGCTTGCACACCGAGCACAGCACCCTCACGGCGCCACAGGGGCACCGTTCGGGGCTCATCAGGTGGCGCGCCTGGTGGCAGCGGCAGTGGGGGCACTTGTAGAACATGGTGCTGATCATTGCCTGTTTTGGCGGGGGGAGGGTGTTTGCTGTCTGGCAGCAGAGGCTGGCGTGGGGGGTTTCAGCCTGTTTATATAGTTGGGCGTCGGTGGGTGTCGCAGAGCTGCGTCGCCGTCTTTCGAAACCGACGTCACGCGACGTATTCCTATGTTTTGTTTCAGACAAATACTATTTAAACTCACCAAACTCTAATCTATTTGTTTATTTCGTTATAGCTAGACACACGACAACAACCCGAAAAGCACCACCACCAACGACAAGTCACCAAAGAAGACCCCCAACACCAGCCAGTAGCCCATCGCTTGGGCAATATAGCGCCGGTACCGGTCTACTTGGGGCACAAACATCAGCACCGCATTCAACCCTTTCATGATGATCCCAGAATCGCCTCGAAGGTGGTGGTTGCGCAGCACCACGTACCACGCCAGCATGATCACGACCTCCACCGCGACAAATACCTGGAAAAACCCCAGAATATCGGCGTGGTCCCACTCGTGGCGCACCCGGTCCGTCTGGGCGGCAGAGAAACCGTCGTAGCGGTAGTGGTAGAAGTGGTAGCCGAAATTGGCCAACACCGCGATATACCGCACGATCAAAAACACAAACTTGGTCTTTTTCGCCTGGTAGGCGTGGTACGCGCCGAGTTTGGCCTGGTACTCGATCTCCTCCGGCAGCGCCAGCGGCAGCGGCTGGTTCGGGAAATTGCCGCCCACATCGGGCATCTCTCCTTTCATCATTGCCGAAAACATCTTCAGCATATCGTCGCCACCGCCGTTCTCGCCGTTATAACCAGCGACCCTCAGCATCAATTGCTGGAGCATATCGTCGGGGTTTTCTGGCGGGGGCGCCCCGCCGTCAAAACGGGATATATCGACCACTTCGGGGTCGTCGTCGCCGCTAAGGATATTGGGCGTGGTACTGGTAATGGGGCTGGTGAACTGGGCCAGCGGCGGCTGGGGCGGCGTGTGGACTCCGGTCGCCTCGGCTTGCGGCGGTTGGGGCTTATCGAGCACCAGGGTGACCTTATCGGCTTTCACCAGCAGTCCCAGCCCCAAGATCAGGTTGAGCCGCTCCAGCGCTTTGCCTTGGCCCATCTTGGCCTGGCGCCGCTCGCGCAATATCCGCTTCTTCTCCTCAGCAGTTAACTCAGCCATGGTGGGGAGGGGGATTTGAGTGCGACCGCGATCAATTGTACCGACCAAGGAGAACACTAACGATTGAAACCGAAGCCGTGAAATAGTGAAGTCATTCCTGAAACTTGTACATCCTTTTCGATGATAAAAAAAAAAGTATTAGCTCTAAATTGATGTGAACTAAGAATCAGCTAGGGTGACTTGAATTGGTGCCAGCAGTGAGTAGGTGCCAAGATGAGATTCTATATGACCTAGGGGAAATTTTTGAAAAATTCATAATTTACCAGGTTACTGCTAACATTGAAGACATTAGGTGTTCGATAATGAGCACTAGATCAATTGGAGGCCTACCACATTGATACATATTCGAGTTCAATCAAAACGACATCAATACAGGATTAGTGCTAGCACATCGGTATAAATCAAGTACACCTCAATGACTCAAGAAATACGACAAGACCATTACAATGGACTATCCAAGTGAATTACTAATGTTTCATCAAAATGAAAATCTACAGCTGGATGTCTATCTTTGGATTAATTAAATAGTACAGGCGAATCCGGATTCGCAAGGTCATAAATGATGGAGGAGGAGGTGTGTAGTCGTAAAACGCCGAGATCATCATCGCCGGCCGTTGGCCATGCGGTCGGCAAGCCGCTGGCGGGTTTGTTGAGCGCGGAGCTCGGCGGCTCGGTTCGACCGGGGGCCCTTCCCCGACGGCGGTCGTCGCGGTGGTGCTGATGCTGGCGTCAGAGACGTCAGAGCATGTTGTGGTGTCAGTCCCGGGTGGCGTTTCAGGCGTGATAGACGTTCCCATACGTTTAACGGGCGTTGGCGTTTGGCGGGGAGGGCCAGGGCCAGCTTGGTCGAGGCAGTAATGGTTAAAGGAGGACCTTGAGGAGTAGCAAACACGTCACCATCGCCATTGCTGGTGGGAGTACGCCCTTGGCCACCGTTGGCCCTAAGGTGATCTCGGGTCCTCGGACGCTTTGCTGGCGTCTGAGCCACTCCACTAGTTGTCTGCAATCCAGTGTTGCCCTCATCATTAGTCTGCAACTGTTTATCAGCTCGTAACTGGTCCAATTCAGCCTCAAGCATGGCGTTATCGTGTTCGAGCTGAGCGAGCCGCTGGCGCAACTGGCGCCGCCGCAACTTGCGGGCGTGCACGCGCAAGTCGTCGTCCAGCGGCGTCGCCACAAACTCGGTACAGAACATCAGCATCTCCATCCCATAGAGGAAAGCGGCAAACCCTTCGTTGAAGTCGACGATGCTGTTGTTGACGCGCGCGAGCCGCGCCGCGTGGTGCGCGATCGAGTCCATGGTCCCCGCGAGCCGCTGGAGCTTGTCGGCCACGGGTGGCTCGTCCAACGGGTCCATGCCAGATTTGGGGG
>NW_022995106.1:3690-45137 GCF_008704595.1 Diutina rugosa | reverse complement strand
ATCTTGGCCCCCGATAAGAGCTCATGCTCGAGGCACGCTCGCGAGCCTGAGATAGGAAGATAAAAGTCTTGGCTCGTCAGCAGCCCTCGTAAACCCTGGCTGGCGACACACGTCGGCTGTACTTCGTGTGGTTTAGGCGCCCTTTGATGGTAAACGGTGATATATTATCTCGCGACCATCACTAGCCCGCCCCTGGCTACTGTCGCTACCCCAGTGATCCTCCCGTGGCTTACGGATGATCGCTGTCATTGCGGTGACGACACCTTCAAGCCTCGCTAGATCCGACATTCCTAGATCGAGATTTGCCACTTCGCAGGGTCTACGCAAATGCGACCGACGCTTCGCTACGGCTGACGGCAAGCGACATTTTCCCACCGCCAGCGCCCCCAAGGGCGACATCGCTGTCAACATGACCCCAGTGGCCCCGCGAGACATGCCACAAATCAAACCCGCGGAAAAGGAACTTTGCAAAGCCGCGAATGAGACGCTGCGATGACCCACCCGCGGCGTGCCGGTGTCTGCGACAGTCGGGTGGTTTCGTCGTGGGTTTCGCCCTAGGCCTGGAAAAATGCAGACACCGCCACCTGTCGACATCGGGGGATGGCTTGCCCCGGATATTGGGGCCTGCGTTGACACATGGTTAGTAAAATGTCTTGCGATGGCAATGACACCGATTGTGTCATCTTTGACACATTTCCGAATCGTGCCAGCAGTTGACACCATGGGTGTTCGGTGCGTTGGATCTCAGAGGTGTTGGTTGTTCTTTTGCTTCGGCCGTTTGTGTCGCCGTGTGGGGGTCCGGCTTCCCCCACTGAACGGACGGTTACATTATTAAAAGTACGTCAAACCACAATGGCATAACCTAGCATAACCTAGCATAACACCGCTCACCACCGGGAGGAGTTCCGCCGTCCCCTGACGCCAGCCGCGGTCCACCTGCTATGTCCGAGCTGCCCACGCGACGTATCAGTACTCGCAAGTGCCGACGAGGCACGGCGTGTACATTACGTCAACCACGTCAACCACGTGAGTCTACCACCGAGGAAGAGAAAAATTACTCCAGTAGGTGACGTAAAGCGGTCCTGTCAACCCTTCAAGTGCAGACTTCGTATACACGTAAATTTACAGACGCTGCAAGTGGGACAAACTGCCCCTGGTCCTTAGTAATGCTGTCATCGGGTGGATCGCGATGGGCTCCCAGGCCCACAGACGCAGCCCCGCCAAATCGCAGCCCCGTGCTCCCAGCACCCGACGCGATGAGATCAACTTGCTGCCATTCGGGTTTGTCGGTGTCGTAAAAGTAAAGAAACATCAACGACAACGACTACCAATGATGGTGGCTTTTGTTAGCGGGACTCCGATGTCGTCGCGTATCCGTCTATTTCCGCGGGTGCAGCGGGTGGCGGCTATCGGAGGGAGTACATATGTCGACTAAACGCCGATGGTCTTCGGCGGACACGCACGGAAGAGCCTTGAGGCGACCGAAGCCTGCAATGGCGGCGAATTGGCGCCGCGGCTACGTGAATGTATGTATTGTGTTGCCAGGCAACGTCTATAACCCAATAAATAACCCCGATGTTCGTGTCCCTAACCACCCCCTTTAGGCGGGTTTGAGGTGGCCGCTGATTTCTAAGAGATAGGTCTTAAAGTACTCGAACGACACGAGCGTCACCGCCAGCGCCGGCACCGTCCGGATTAAGTTGATGGTGTAGCCGGCGTAGAAGCCGCGGAGGCCGTCGGTGCGGGCGATCTGCTTGATGGTGTCGAGCATGCCCACTTTCTTCCCCAGTGGTTGCATTTGCATCCGTGTTCGTAAGATTTCGTGGGGGTAGGTCACCGTCAGCGCCAACATCTTCAGCACCAGCAGCGCGAGGATAAGCCGGGGGAGGTAGCTCAGGTCGTGCACGTTGCTGTTGCACAAGAGCATCTGCTTCAACTTCTCGTACACGGGGAAGTGGATACCAACGTGGACAAGACCAAAGAGCAGCGGCACTAAACCCAGATAGAACACTTTGATCCCTTCTTGTTTATACATCTTGATGAAGGCATCGAGGGTGCCGTGATAGTAGGTGCGCTTACCCCCAACTACCAGCAGCCCTTTACCCGTCTGAAGCATGAGCCGGGTTTTCACCACCCAAATAGGGTTGACGGCGATCAGCAGTGCCATCCCTGCCGTCACCGCCGAAAGCACGTGTGATACCAGCGGGGTGGTGATGCCGAGGTGGTTCTGGAGCCACTTGGGGTACTTGAGCTTAGCTCGTTCGTACACAGTGAAGTAGATGGTCCACGTCGGTAAATAGCCAATGGTGATGGGCACAAGCCCACGGTAGAAGCCACGAATGCCCTCGGTATGGTATATATGTTTGAAAATCTTGAAAAATTGGTTGGTGGAGTCGCCGGTGGCCTGGGCCCGGGTCTTCACCACGTCGAAAGGGCATACCACCACTCCCAGCAAGAAACCCAGCGCCGCGCCGGAAAGAGTGACAAGCTGCGACGGCAGGCACTTGCTCAACACCGCCGGCGGGCTCCATTTGCCGAGCACTTCGAGCTTATGGGAGGGGTCGATCTCGAACGTCGGCCGCTCCAGCTTCTGCACGTGGAGCTCCTCGCCGTGGACAACGTCGGTGAAGTCCGGGGCCAGGTCGTCGTCGTGGGCAGACGACGGATGCAGCATGTTGGCGTGGACGTCGGGCTCACAAGTGGACGCTGGTGATACTTATCCACTCCCCTCGGTGTTTGGCGAACGAAAACGTGAGGGGAGTGACAGGGTGCGCGGTGATAGCTTATGGCAGAGGTGAGGGGGGAGCGAGCCTCAGAGCGTGAGAACGGTAGATGCCAGCTACCGGAGAGGCAAGGGTAGCCGATGACTATATAGTGTTTTTACCAAAGGGGGGGTTTCAGTTGTGGTCGCAAAAGCGGTTTTGTTTTCTTTGTTTCAGTCTCATCGCCCTAACAGCCGCGCTGAGCACTGGCTGTGTCGTGTGCTCGGGTGCCGCTACCCTATGCTGGATAGAGCATTGCCGAGGAACCGGCGCGCGCACCTTAATCGGGTATGTCTAAGAGAGCTAGCGTTGCTACAATGGCTACCTTCGAGGCCATCCCCAATACACCCTTGATCCTGGAACGATGATATTTGATGAGGTTGTGTTCTATTGGTGACTCCACACCATCGCATTTTTTGCGGAGTTAATAGCCTTGGTCTGAAAGTGTGAGAAAACCCCTCACCGCGCTGTTTTACCCGGTCGGAAACAATCAAGCAGAACACGGCAATGAAACAAAACAATCAATAGCGCTGTAAGCCGATCAGTCTCTTCAAAGCTTCCGGGTATTCTTGACAACAACTTCTAGTTTTTTCATCACTCAAATTCCGGCCGGGTTTCTTTGATAACGCTAGCTGTATACTTGTCAAGCATTTCCAAGTTTGAGTCGCTTCAAAGCCGCTTGCATTTTTATGCTCTAGTTTACGATGAGAGAGATTTCTCGCTATACTGTTGTTTTGACCCAATGACGTCTATCGGTTCTCCAAACAAAAATCCCACTTGACAACCAATAGGTTTGTGATCGGCTGCCACAATAGACACAATGATTTTCTCGAAGCACAAATATACTGCCAATGATCTAAGAAAGGAAAGAGCTACATTCACCCGAGAGGAAGGTTGCAGGCCACAAAAACTGTGTCTCTCATAACGTTTACCTATCTCTATTACACTTATTTCTCTAGCGACACGTCCTCGTCCAAATGGTGGTCGAGCGACAGGTCGGAAATGGGCTCATTGAAGTGAGCCGGAGTCTCCTTCTCCTTCCGCTTGACGAAAGGAAGTTTGTCGAGGATACTCGGCCGCCCGAGCTTGTGCTTCTCATCCTCAATGCTGTCATCATCTTCGTACCCGCCCTTGCTGAGAAGATAACGGTCCTTGATCACGAGGGCAGCGATGAACATCGGCGCCATCAAGCACACACCGACGACACAGAGCACCCACTGGACGTGGTCGTAGGCGTCGACCATCTTCTGCCGCATCGGGTCGCCCCACGGCTGGGTTTTGATGTAGTTGAACGGCAACGGGTACGCCTGCAACGCTTCCTTAGGGTCGTCCATGTGTTTGATAAGCTCACGGTCCATCACCTGGGTCCTCACCGCCCCTGAGATCGACGACCGCACCCCGAGACCGAAATAGTATATCAGGAGGTAGAACGCCGTCACCGCCGCCATGTCTTCCTTCTTTACGTACAGCTGCATCACGGTAAGCGTCGAGTACTGGTAGAGACCAACCCCCAACCCCCACAACACCTCGGCGGCAATTTACCCTCCGTACGCCGAAAGACCGGTACAGAAGTGAACAAGCATCCCCACGGCGACGAAACAGATCAGCACCCCGGCAATAATCAACGGCTGGGTGTGGCGGAACTTGGCGACAAAGAACCCCACGATCGTACCTGTGATGGTATAGACAAACTCCCCGAGAGAAGTTCTTCTCGTTGCCAGAGCAATCGATTGATTGACACCGACAATAAGCAACGTGTACATATAGTCAGCGGGCATCCACCACACCACCATCTGCAACGTGGTAATGGTCATCCCGGCCCTGATACTCTTGACCTTTAACGCTCTCACCGGCACGAGAGGATTTTTGGCGAACTTGACTTTGTACAAGATCACGGGAGGAATCAAGGCAAACCCAATGATCAACGGACATAGGATCTTGGCCTTACCCCACTGCAGCTTGGTGCCACCAGCAAGGGTGAACGACACGAGAATATGACCAAACATCGCCATCACTAAGATCAGGCCAACGACGTTGAGACGAACAAAGATATCCTTGAGGTACTGCCAGGCGATCTGCCGTCTGTTCTTGCCGGCGTTGATTTGAGCCTTGGCCTCGTTGTATTGAGCTTGCAATTCCTTCCACTCTTCGGTTCTGCAAGCCAATCACTCCATGTGGAGCAAACACAACCCCAACGGCACACAGGCTCAGGGAAGAATGAACGCCCACATGGCGATCCCCCACCGCCAGTTGGTGTCGACCGACTGGGTGATCGACCCCGAGGCCCAGGTGTTGATTATGGTGGCCATATCGGGGATAAGCGCACACGCCATCCGCCACCGAAGCGTCGAATTGTCCAAAACCAAAAGATAGGCGGTGTTCATCATCCCACTCAACCCGACTTAGTACACCGCCGACCCGCCACAGAAGTAGGCGATGTTGGTGGCTTGCGAGGTGACGATGTTGCCCACTAAGGTCAAAATCACCAGAAACACTACAAGTTGGAACCACCCGTAAGTATCGGCTAGCCGAGCGTATACCGGGTGGACAGCAGCAGAAATCACTGACTGACTGACATTGATCGTTGATGAAAGTGAGTGGTTATGGAGGGCCAGCGCCGCCGTGATCTGGAACACATTGCGAAGAGTACCTTCTAACCCGTAGGCGTACCCATAAATGAACACTGAAAACAACAAACAAATCCGCGGGAACCAGGCTGGTAGGCCTTGCTGATAAGGTCGCGCTTCTTGATGTCGACCGCGATCGGGTCGAGCCCCCGCGGATACTGATACATTGTCTGATTTATCAGATTGGCCGGCGACACATTCCCTAATTATATTGCCGGCACCTGAGGTACATAAACTTTTTCACACCACAAAAAAGGCAGGCGCCGTGCCTATGCATTTCTGCTGCCCAGACTGTCAGTGGTCTGAGCCTCTATCATTTCCATCACCGACTCGGACAAGGTTTTAAACCGGGCAAGATTGATCAGATAACTGAACGTGATTGGTTGTACTCGATCGATCAGATAACATGCCGATGGGTTTGTTGCTCTCAGTCCATACGACAATGTATGGAGTGGCATCTGATTGTGTTCGCTAAATACTTTAAAGTTAAGAAATCGACAATGGTCAAGGAGACCTTTATTAGCTAGCTAAACTGCTTAACCTATAATAGCCGAGGCCACCTTGTGAAATAATTGGTATTATTGGCTTCAGTTTGTACCCATTCATCCCCATTGTTGTTTTTCTGTGGTTGTCTGGTGCATGTTAATCCCACATAATCCCGCTTAAGTCCGATTAAACCCGAAAATGATATTCTTGGAACAATTGAGCGAATTTCCACATGCGACCGGTGTACATTTGCAATCTGTGAGTGATTTTACCGGGACTTGATCTCAGTGGGTACCTCCAATGGGTGTGAGACGCTGAATAGAATAAACAGGCGGAAACTCTCGCTATAAATACGGCTTTTACCACATCCCCGCCATCTCCGCTGTCAACCCATCGTCAATTTCCGTGCCAGCACGGCGCCGCCGAATTGAAGCGGACGCGCAGAAAAAGTGCTTGCGGCATGCACGGGAGTGAGGCCCAGGCTTGCGATGGAATTGATATCCCTCTGACATTTTTTGGGATGTCGGAGGGATCACCGCAAGACACTATGCTGGATTAGCCCGTAGTCGGCGGTGGTGGCTGTCTGCTTTGAACTAGTCGATCCTACGGGTGTCCTTAGACTGCAGTTTTGATTTTATCTTAGCTAAGGTAATCAATTACTGCCACAGGGAGGTCCTCGAGGATCGCTGATAATTTTGTGTGAAAAAGTGCCTAGAACCCTTTTCGTTGCCTTTGTGACGTTGCGAAACCGCCCTCCCCGGTGCTCCCCTTCGCCCCTGATGCAGTTAGAAACTTACAGGGACATTGATTGGATATGGAGTTGCGCATGGTGACAGTTTTTAACGTCATCGCCCGTATTTTGTCGATACCTCGGTGGTTATTGTCTGCGTACCCCGAGCCAATTGGAGTCAATGAAATCCCAAAATTGACGAGTGCTCTAGCCTTAAGCCACACGGCATCACCACCAACCGTTTCTCCTCCGATAGAATAATCCCACTCACCTCCCCAAACTATTCAATTTTGTATTTTGTGAGGTAATTTCTACCAAGGCCCCACTTCGAATCCTAGGAATTTTTCTTTTCTCAAAACCCAATTAGGCAGCTGGCGCCACACCGTCGCACTCTCCCATACTGTGATGCTGGGGTGGAACACTATCGACCTGGACGCCGGCCTCTTCACCGAGCTTGTGGAGAAGCTTGGAGTGAAAGGCGTCGAGCTCAACGATGTTTATCTGCTTGACCCCGAGTCATTGGCGGCGCTTGCTCCCGTGTACGGGGTGATCTTCTTGTTCAAGTGGCGCCAACACGATCAAGGCCAACTCCCCGCTGGCGGTGTCTACGACACTGACTACCAAAACCACAATATCTTTTTTGCTCAGCAGACGATCCAGGATGCCTGTGCCACCATTGCGGTGCTTAATTGTTTGATGAACCGGCCAGAAATTGATTTGGGCAATGACCTCACCGATTTCAAAATGTTCACCACGGGGTTTGATTCCGAGATGACTGGTGACACTATCAGCAACTCGGAGTTGATCCGTACGGTACACAACTCGTTTTCGGTGCCTAACTCGTTGATTATTGATGAAATGAGCCGTCCTCAAGGTGATGGCGACTTATACCATTTTGTCGCTTACACTCCAATCAACGGCCATATCTACGAGTTGGACGGGCTTCGGCCGTACCCGATTAAGCACCGTGAGTGCTCAGGTGTCGATGAATTTGTCCACTTGATCCCAGAAGTCATCCAACAGCGCATCGCTCAGTTTGGCAATGAGCTCCGGTTCCTGATGCTTGCCATCAGCGACAATCGCCTTGAGAAAGCTAAACGCATTGGCGACCACGTTGGCCTCGAACACGAGATCGTCAAGCGCGACCAGTGGCGGAAGGAAAACATGCTCCGTCGCCACGAACACACTGGTCTCGTGATTGAGCTCTTAAAGAATATCATTGCGGAGAAATCCGACGCTGAGTTTGAAGCCTGGCTCGACCAAGGCCGCAAGCCAGCATGACTTTACAAGTTTCTAAATTAGTGGTTTTTTTTTGCCACCGACTACAGTGATGCATTATTTTCGATTGTCTCCGATTTTGAGCAGTCTAAATGCCTAATGCGGCGATGATAGAAATTGTTAGTTTGTCCGTCGCAATTTTTCATGTCCGGGGCTCGCAACGGACACTCCCCCTACCCCGGGTGCGGCCTTTACGAAACACCTGATCCTCTCTCGACACTTAGGCCACGAATATACACACCACCACCACCACTTAGGTTTTATTTAAAGAAAACCAAAAGGCTTCGAACCCACCCGACACATACAAATGAAACTATTGGCGGTGGCAGCGGCGGTGCTCCTATCGCTCGTGGCAGCAGAGCCAGCACCCCCTCCAGCGGCAGCTGACGTGGCGGCGGCTCCAGTGGCGCTGGCAGCTAACGCTGAAGGTCAGGAAGTACCCTTACCCGAATACCTTACTCTGGAAACGTTTGAAGCCGCCATCGCGTCGCGATTGCTGCTTGTGGAGTTCTTCTCTCCCTATTGCCACCACTGTACGGCGTTTGCTCCGACATGGGAGGCGACGTACCGTGAGTTTAGAGAGGAAATGGAACGGTTAGGGATTCAGATGAGACAAGTTGACTGTGTGTCTCAGGGTGATCTCTGCGTACAGCAGGACATCAATGGGTATCCACTGATACGTCTTTATGGTCCTGATCCTGAGACTAAACAGGGGAGAAACTTTGGCCAGTTTCCTAGAACGATTGAAAAGACATCGGAAAACATCAAGACGTTCATGAGAGACCTGTACGCTGAATTTAACGACGGTGCGCTTACCATTTCCCTGGCACTGAGAAAGCTTAGTAATGAGGAGTTGGCTAATATCATTGCTGGTGAACCTGCTTTCCCTAAAGCTGACGACGATAACACTCCTCCTGATCTGTGGCTCGTATCGTTCTGGCCGGCTCTGGAAGCGCAATGGGAAGGTAAGGACGGCCACCCAGAATTTGGCCAAAAGTGTATGGACTGTAACGACTACAAAGTGATGTGGGACCGGGTGCTGGGCCAGATTCAGCTGTACTATAAAACGGCCCACGTGATGTGCGACGACCACAAGGAGCTTTGCGACCTGCTTGACCTTAAATTTGAGGGTCGTTACGAAAACCCCGAGATCGTGGTATTTTTGCCGAAGCAAGTGGGCAAAGTCCGTTGGGACTACAAGGGTCACTTGGGACTGAAACTGTTGAAAGATTGGGCGATGAGATTATGGGAACTGTCTCGTTACGAAAAGATTACTTACGGTGGACTTCCCGACGTCATGAGACACGAGTTTGAACTTCCTCCCGGGCCAGTACCGTACCTGCCGCCCTTGAAGAACCAAGTATCGGTGATTTACTACTTCGACGGCGACAAACAACTGCCTGAAGATGAAACCATTATGTCCTACGCCCTTGAAGCGGTGATGAAGCTGCCGTTCAACGTGTATTTGTACAAATCCAAGCACATCAAGCTTGAGACAGCGATGGTGCAACAACTGGACGCGCTCCCCAAGTTTATCAATGCCATTCCCGGTCAGGACCGCAAATACAAGTACGACAGAGCGTTGCACGTCGCCAGCACCTTCACCTCCAAACCGACGTTCCTCATCTTCAAGGACGACTCGTTGATGTTTGATGTGTTCCCAGCGTTTGCTCCTGAAGACGTGCGCGACCCAGTCAAGGTCGGCCAGTGGATCCAACAGCACCAATTCCCGCTCCACGATGAACTTACCAACGATAATCGTCGTACTTACTTCAACCGCAGTGACGACACCAACTCTAAGGTGGTGCTTACCGTGGTTGATCTTAACGACCACGACCACATGTCCAAGGCGTTGTACAACATGCTGGCTGCCGCTCACGAATACCACCTCAACCGTCAGCAGTACTGGTTCGGCGAAGTCGAACTGCAACGGGCTAAGAAGCACGATAAGGTGGATAAGCTCATTGACCAGGGCGCTGATCACGGCGCTGTTGTCAAGGCGATGATGGAAGAAGTACCCCATTACTTCGACCGTGACGAAGCCGTTTTTGCCTACGTCGACGTCAACAAGCTCGATAACTTAAGCAAAAAGCTCAAATTTGACTTAACCAATTATAAAGTGGGCGACACCTTAGTGGTGCTGCGCAACCAAAAACAGGTATGGAACACTGACGGCGACGGCAATGCCTTGCTGAGCGACCCGTTGCGGGTGAGAGACGTGTTGCTCTCGTTGCTTGACCCTCTGTTGGTGTCTCCCGAGGTGTCGGCAAAGGTGAAAGTGCTGCTGGTGGCCTCTCGTGGTCTGCTGAACTCTCCCTACGTCGCCTTCGCGGCGTTTGGTGTAGTGGCAGTCGCCGTGTACGGCTATTTGCGGGTACGTCGGGGTCGTAGACGCCAAACCACGGGTATGGGGATCCTCGGCAACTTTGAAAAGAAGGATTAGAACCAACTTAAATAATCAATAGAACAAAACTTTAGGAAGTTAGTTATCCGATGAGTTGGCGCATGAGTGCTTGCTGTTCAATGGCCTTCTTATAACCAGGGGCCAAAGGCGTACACTGCCAGTCAACGCCTGCCTTTCCTTGAACCTCAGTAAATGAAGGGATAACCATTTTATCAGGAATCACTGTATTGTCACGAATGATACACCCTTCGTTGACCACCAGATTGACCCCCAATTGGCAGTTGGCCTCGATAAGCACTCGCAGACCAACATAGGCGCTTTTCACCACCAGCGACGGGCCAACCATGGTATACAGACCAATTTTCATCCCTAATTTAGGTGGGTATATCTGGGCTTTACTGTCAATAAACACTGCTTTGCCAATATCAATGGTGCGAGCGATTTTGTTGTCAGCACCGGTTGGTTCGCCATGAAGCACGGCTCCATGATTGATGGTGGAGCCTGCGGATATTGCCACAAACTTGAAGCCATGGATGGTAGCCAGTTTCAGGATACGAGCACCATTGGCGGTCTCAAGAAACTCCAGCAGCATGGTTGAGAATCACAGTAAACGCGATCACCATGAGACGTGATTGCTGCTATGATGTTTAACGACGCGATTGATACAGTGATTAACATTATAGAATACGATGATAAAAACTAGATGATAAAATAAAAAGGTTGAAGGAAGTATTCACATATAATAAAGTGATCTCTGAAGACAATTATCAGCGTAGTGAGGCCTAAAACCATATCGAACTCAGGTGAATTGAAACCCGTGAACAGAGCAAGATCAGTATTGGATCATCGCTGACAACTGGACGCAATTTAATTAGGAGGCTTAGGCCTGAAGATGCTTCGACGCGGCCACCACGTTGGGTGGGCTCATTTCGGAGCACCCTGCATCGGAAAAACCCCTCCCTGCACTTCGCGCCGAAGCAAGAGCAGCTTACGAACGAATACCCTCGGCTTTCAGTAGTGGTGAAAGACATATTAGCTTCATTGGTAGCGGAAGTATAAATCCATAATGTCTTCTTGATTATAATCTAAATCCTACACCCCCTTTTCTGTATTTATTTGGAACAGCCCTGCCCGTTAGCTGCGACACCCCCTCACGCGGTTGTTGTACACGTTGTTGTATACACGCTGAAATTCGCGTTATTTACGTGGACACAACCCTGCCTAAAAATTTCATCTTGTTGAACCTCCAACTCCAACCATGACCGTGTTCCGTATCGACTGTGGCTACCGTAATTACGACTGGGGCAAGCTCGGGCTGACGCTGGCCGTGGCGAAGTTCGCCGCCAGCCTGAACCCCAATACCAAGGTCGACGAACTGAAGCCCTACGCCGAGTTGTGGATGGGTACTCACCCGCTGGTTCCTTCAGTGGTGGTGGATAACGGCAAGCTGCTTCGCGAGGTGATTGAGGCCGACCCGTCGTTGGTCACTGAGCCCGTGATCAAAAAGTTTGGCGGCAACGTCGAGCTCCCGTTCTTGTTCAAAGTGTTGCTGATTAACAAGGCGTTATCGATCCAGGCTCACCCGGACAAGCTGCTTGCTAAAGTGTTGCACGCAAACGACCCCAAGAACTACCCTGACGACAACCACAAGCCGGAGATGGCGATTGCCCTCACCGACTTTGAAGGGTTCTGTGGATTTAAGCCGTTAGACCAGTTGGCCACCACTCTTAAGACCATCCCTGAATTCAGAGAGATTATCGGTGACGACATTGCTGAACAATTCATCAACGGTATCGACACTAACGCCACCGAAGGGCTGGAAGCTGACAAGAACAACCGTAAGCTTCTTCAAGCGGTGTTCGGTAAATTGATGCACACTGACGAGGCCACCATTCAAACTCAAGCCAAGAAGCTTGTCAACCGGGCGGAAACCAATCCTGAAGCTTTGAACGCCATTGACTCTCGTTTGGCCGAACTCATTGTCCGTCTCAATAAGCAGTTCCCCGAAGACGTGGGCTTGTTCTGCGGCTGTCTTATGTTGAACCACTGTGAACTTAAGGCTGGTGAAGCGATGTTCTTGAAGGCTAAGGACCCTCACGCTTACATTCTGGGGGACATTATCGAATGTATGGCTGCGCTGGACAACGTGGTGCGGGCCGGTTTCACTCCCAAGTTCAAGGACGTTGACAACTTGGTCGACATGTTGACCTACTCCTACGACCCCATCGAAAAGCAAAAGATGCCCACCACTCCCTGCGACAAGGCGTCGGGCCAAGCGCTGAAGTGTGTGGTGTTCAACCCTCCCATTGACGAGTTCGCCGTGTTGCAAACGGTGCTTGATAAGCAAGGTGACAAGGAACACTTTGACGCCTTTGACGGGCCCTCGATCATCATCGCCACCAACGGAGCCGGTACTCTTAAGGCCGACGGCCAAGAGTACCCGTTCGCCCAAGGGTACGTGTACTTCATCGGGCCCAACACCGCCTACGACCTTGTGGCTTCCGAAGCTGGCTTCACCACCTACCGCGCTTACGCCTAAGCCGGAAACACTACCATCACCACAACCATATATAACCGGCACCCCCGTATATCCAATAATAAGCATACCCAGGACGAAATTGTAACGAATTTTCTTCACCGCCACCAGTATCCAAAAACTATCAAACCCAACATAAACTCGTATATGGTTATAGTTTGTCGCATCGGACAGTCATTGAGTCCGAGTGAGCAATCCTTTAATAAATTCGAACAAGGAGATTACAGCTAAATTATATCTTATCAAACGACTCCAACGAGGATGATACTGATCAAATGTGCCAGAGTAGTGTTAATACAAGTTAACTATCAAACGGCATCTAATTAAAATTATAATTTGTGTTGTGACCCTAAATTTAGTACCTTCGAAGTGGCGTGGCTGTTCCCCTCCCCCACACTCCCCCGAAATTTTCCACCGGTGCGGCGGCACCGACACTACCACCACTATGAGTAAACAAGAAGACCAACGCGTCGACGACGCTGCCGACGCCATGGCACAGCTTCAGTTGGCGGACTCGCTGCTGACGACACCTCTGGAGACTCCCCAAAATCCCTCATCCACTGCAACCCCTCTGGACGCCTCCGAAGCGGCGCCGGTGCTGGAAACCGACACCCGCTCCGTGTTCATCGGCAACCTCGATTTCAATGCCAATCCGCCTCAGCTTGAACGGGTGTTCTCTGAGATGGGCGAGGTGGTCCGAATCACCATTCGCCAGGACCGGTTCACAGGCCAGCCTCGTGGCTACGCCTACCTTGAGTTTGCCGATGTCGACCTGGCCACGCGGGCGGTGGCCGAGCTTGACGGCTACGAGTTCTTAGGGCGACTGCTTTCGGTGAAGCCTAAACGTACCAATATTCCTCGTCACCAACGGGGTCGGGGGCGTGGTCGTGGAGGTCGCGGTGGTCGCGGCCGTGGTCGTGGAGGTAGAGGGCGTGGCGGCCGTGGTCGCGGTCGGGGTGGTTATGGTTTGCGTGATGATGGCGGTGAAGTCCAAGCCACTAATGATGCCACCCCTGCTTCTGTGACTATTGTCGAGAGTGCTACCTCTGAGCGTGAGCATGGCTCCTTTGATGGCCGCGACGACGGTGTCGCCTAATTTCCTTTTTTTTGAGTCAATTGGTGTTTGTGACTTTCCCTAGGTTATTTGCTGAATTAATGCTGGATTAATACACGTCGCTTTTCTCATAAAAGACACTTATCTCTTCAATTCCTTTTGTAAAATGGGCCCACCCAAAGCGGTGCGTGCGGCTCGCGATCGTGCGAGTCTCTGTCTCTGGCTCTCCCCACCAGCCGCACACGTGACTCGCATCCCTCGATGCGATGAGATAGGCTTCCCCCTATAGTGTCAACACTCACCTCTCCCCAGACACACCCCCACAGCCATGACGTCGGTGAGAAAGAGAAAGATGAACCGCTCGTCGGTGAAGAAGGCCACCCGCCGCACCAAGGACAAGCGCCGAGATATCCCCATCAAGCTGAACCCGCTCATCGCCGAGCGGTGGGACAAGCTGTTGACGTTATCGCAGAACTATAAGCGGTTAGGGCTCCGAGCTCGGTTGGGAGTCAAGAAGGGTGGTGAAGAAAAGGAGTTGGAGACCTGGTACGAGCAAAAGGAGCGGTTAGCCGCGGAAGAAGCGGCCAAGATCACTCCTGCCGATATCGAACACACCGACGACCCCGCTAAGATCCCTATTGGCGAAGCCCGAATCATCCGTGATGACGAAGGCAAGGTTATTAAAGTCGTCCACGGGACGATGCAACCGAAGACTGACTCGAGCAACGGCGAGCTGGAGGTGATTCAGGAATTCAAGAAGATGGCCCAGGAGCACGCCGCGAGAAAGCGGGTGAAGCACATGACTCCGAGAGAGATCGAATTCATTAAGGATCTTGTTGACAAGCACGGCGACAACTATGAGGCGATGAAGTGGGATAAGAAGCTCAACCCGATGCAACAGCTGGCGGGTGAGTTGCGCAAGAAGGTGAACCACTGGCGCCAGTGGGAAGAATACCAGAAGCAGGCCTTGGCTGACCAGCGGGCTGAAGAAGAAGCTGAGGAGGCTGAGATCGAAGCTGAGGTTGAGGAAGAGGATGAGTAGACAGATTTTCATCATATATTATAACGTCATGACCAAGATATTAGTTTTCGGTAGCTTGCGTAGCTTGAGTAGTTTGTTCAAGTCTCAGGGGTCCCTGGCGACTAATTACCTCGTCGATAATATGGCTCATTAAGGGGGCAAGCTCGCATTGAGGGTAGCGGTCGACTAGACGGTTTTGCGGGGATTGAGTCTCGATAAGTTCGGTGAATTTGGGGTCAATGGGAACATTACCTAAGTAAGGAAGACCAGTTTCCTCTGCTAACCGTTCGCCACCACCAGAACTAAAGATATTGGTACACTCAGCGCAATGAGGACAAATAAACCCACTCATGTTCTCGACAATTCCCAACACGTTAAAGTTGACCTTTTGACAAAAATTAAGCTCTTTCTTTACATCGGCAACCGCTACTTGTTGCGGTGTGGTGACGATGATAGCACCGTCAGGGTTAGCATAACGGAGAATTTCGGCAATGGTAATGTGCTCATCACTCGTCCCTGGAGGAGTGTCTATAAGCAAATAGTCGAGATTACCCCATACGGTATCGTCGAAGAACTGGCGGATCATTGCTGTCTTTTTCGGACCTTTCCACACCACTGAGTTACCACGGTCCCCTAAGAGGAAACCAAGACTCATAAGCACAAGTTTACCGCGCTTAGTGCCATTCACTGTATCATTACCTGGATGGACGGTAACGGGGACCCATCCTTGAGTCAGTTGAAGCACTTGCTTATCTTCAACGCCAAACATTCTGGGAGCCAGAGGTCCAGTGAGATCGATGTCTAACACGCCGACATTGTACCCTTTATTGACCAAAGTTAAAGCGGCTTGTGTAGTGACGGATGATTTGCCGACACCGCCTTTCCCGGAAAGCACAAGGATGACGTGTTTAACACTCGCTAGTGACTTTGGTGGTTGATCCATAGATATAGAAGGGCGATGCGATAAGGGAAGGTATGTGTACTGATTAGTAATCAGATGATAATGTGGGGGAACCAGGGAAAGATCGGCTATGAACAATCAGTGGTAATGCCTTCGGATAGCGTGGAATATAGACAACGGTCTTGAGATGGTGAGTGAGCGGCAAATTCTGTGGGGGGGGCGTCTCGCTTAGTGATCAAAGGTAATGACAATCATGACCAAGAAAAAACGATATCATGGAATATTGGTGAAGTCGATGAACTTAGAGTAATAGAGACCGGAATAATAAGCAGTCGTTGTTTTTGTTTTAGCTGTAGCTGCTCTTTTGCAACCGATATGGTGAGATATCTTAGGAGATTATGGTAAAGTTGTCAACGAATCGAGAGACAAAAAGCATACTCCGATTGCAACCAATATAGAGATTATGTCGAAATTTCAATTTACCGTTTTGTTTCAGTGTATGTTTTAGTACGTGTCTCATCTGGTCGATCGTCAACAATCGTGCAAATGCATCAGCTGAGATTCCTTCACAACAAACCTTAACGTCTACCCACTACAACTACAAATCAATATCATCATCACCTCCAATTGCCACTTCCATCGTTCGTTCCCGCCAGATCACTAATATTTGATTCTTCATCCCCTCACCAAAATGTCCACCTTCACATGCCCACCAACATCTGGATCCAAAGAATATTTCTCCATCTCTTTTAAGAACAAGAAAATGCCCCAAATCACTCGCAAATTCCATTATTCAGCCGTCGTCGTCTCCCCTCGTCTCGTCTCGTCGTCTCCCGGCGCTCTCATCGCGACTCGCACTCCGTTGACCATCACCACCCACCCATCCG
Organism: Diutina rugosa; assembly: GCF_008704595.1. Lineage (NCBI taxonomy): Eukaryota > Fungi > Ascomycota > Pichiomycetes > Serinales > Debaryomycetaceae > Diutina > Diutina rugosa. The sequence continues at coordinate 28,451 of NW_022995106.1, read as the reverse complement.
CAAACATAGCATTTGCCGACCCTCTCGCCATGAGTCAGCGGCGGAAACGGTCGATACTGCCCCGTCTGAGCGTGGATGACCCTCATAGCGCGTTGCTGCTGGGAGAAGTGCCCCGCAAGCGCCGTCTGGGCGTGCTCTCGCTGGTGTTTACCTGGTTGAGGCGAGCCACCAACCCGTCGGGTTCCAAAAGCGATCTGCCGCTTAACCAAGCCACCGACAATTCCATTGCGCTGTCAGTGACCCAGGAACCACTTGACGACGTCGCTATCCTGGTGAAAAAGCTGCGGCTCTCAATCGTGCCCCCAACCCTGGCCGATGAAATACCAAGACTGCTGGTGCTGATGAAACGGGACATGTACACCACCTACTACAATTTGAAGACCCGCAGCGAAGACGAGCATAACGATTTGGAACGGAGGCTTTCCACTGCCTATGGAAGCTTGCTTAAGCGACCACCTTTCGTGCTTGGCTCTGCCAGTGTTATGGCTGAGGTTCAAGGGGATGTTGAAACCGATGACGGGCTGCCGATTCCTGATCTTTCTCAATTAACAGGTACTCTGGCCCACCTGAGACAGCCGCTGGTAATTATCCACTCGCTGGCGATGCCAGTTGAGGAGCTGGATCAAGAGTCAGTGGTGTCGTTAGACGACGACTACGGGCTGATGGTGTATGCCGACGACGAAGGGAACTTAGTGAGACCTCCATTCATCAATGTTGACCCCAGGGAACGCTACCAGATCCTTCAGATGAAGCGGCAAATCGACACCGTTCACGAGTACCAGGGGATGATGAGATACATGCAAAACCCTAACGAGACGAAGCTGAAAATTACCAAGAATAATAAGGTAGAAACGGCGACGCAAACGCACGACGTCGACAACCTATACCGCTCCCTCCATTTCGCTCGTCGCCGCCAGCAGAATCAGGCTAATGGTACTTTTAAGGGTGATCCTAGCTCTATTAATGTGGTTAAACCGACTTCTGACTCTACTACGACCGGCACTCGTCGCCAGCGACGCAAACCGTTAGGTTGTTACGGCATCAAGTACGACCCAGAGAAGAAACCGCTGGCGACCAAGGGACCCAACCCGTTGGACGGCTATTTGGGCCGCGTGTCTAAGCCGAAGTTTACCGATAAAAAGACTGGCAAATCGCTCCTTTCGGGACCGCAAAGAGACCCGAAATTGCTCAGCAAGCGAGAAGTACCCACATTGGATGCTGACTACTTGGAAAAGCTGAAACAAGCGGAAGCTGCGAATGCTGGAGATGAGAAACTGGAGGCCAAGCCAGCCACTACTACCAAACCGGTGAGTGCCCCGAGTGCGGCATTTAAATTCGGCAACCCTTCTGCTTCTAAAACTGCCATCAATACCACTACTGACTCTACCACCGCTCAGCATAAGATTGCTTTACCTTTGCTGAAACCGGAGGAGTCTACTACTACTACCACCGAAGCTAAACTGACGCCGTCGTTCCTGATTGGTAAACCTCTGGCTGCGGCTGCTACCACTACTACTGAAGACGACGATGACTCTGGTCGTAAACGCAAGCGCCGCATTGGTGGTGACTCTGAATCGCTGACTACTCCTTCGTCATCTTCTTTGTTTGGCGGATCATCAAAGCCTCTTGAGAAGTCCACCTCCTTGTTTGGTGCCGCTAAACCGGCGGAAACTAAGTCTTCTGAAGCTTCAAAGTTCAACTTTGGTGCACCTAAGACTGATGCCAAACCTGTGGAAGCGTCCAAATTTGATTTCGGTATCCCTAAAACCGATAGCAAAACTTCGGACAAGCCTAGCTTCAACTTTGGTGGAGCGACCAAGACTGACGGTAAAGCTCCGGAAAAGCCTGCTTTCAACTTCGGTAGTCAAACTAAGACTGATGACAAGGCTCCGGCTAAGCCTGCGTTCAACTTTGGTGGAGCCAAGCCGGCCGAAAAGACCGCTGACGAACCTGCCGCAAAAGCTGACGATAAGCCGGCGGGAAGCACAACTTTCACCTTTGGTGGCGCTAAACCGGCTGAAAACTCCGCTACCCCATCGTTTTCGTTTGGTTCGGCTAACAAGCCCGCTACCGACAAGCCCACCCCGTCCTTCTCGTTTGGTAAACCAGTTGAAACTTCGGCTCTGCTGACGCTGTTGTTTGGAGCAGCCAAACCTGCCGAAGCTGACAAGCCTGCTGCTGCAGACAAGCCTGCTGACACGCCCTCGTCTCTCTTCGGTGGTGCGAAGCCGGGTGATGCGGCAGGCGCCAAGCCCTCGTTCACATTTGGAACGAAGCCAGCAACTTCAGATAAGCCCCTGTTTTCGTTTGGGACGAAGCCTGCTGAATCCACTGCTGCCTCTACCGACAAGCCGTCGTTTAGTTTTGGCGGCAAACCAGCAACGCTGACCGATACCGCGGCGCTGACAGCGACCAAGCCCACTACCACGGGCCTCTTTGGTACTCCTCCTGCCACTGGCGACACCACCACGTCGGCTAACTCTACGGCTACTACTACTGGTGGAGCTAATGGCAAGCCAGCGTTTTCGTTTGGTGCCTCATCGACAGAAAAGCCTGCGGAAACTACTACCAAGCCGTTTACCCTCGGCACGGCGTCACCAGCACCTCTGGGTACTCTGCTGCTGTTATTCGGCAGCAAACCTGACGCTGCCTCCACCTCACTGGGGTTCCAATTCGGCAAAGCCACCACTGCTCCTGCTGCTGGCACCACGCCTACTCCTGATAACAAGCCCAGCCAGCCGTTCACTTTCGGCAAAGCCGAGACGCCAGCGATTGCTCCGGCATCGTCAACCTCAGGCATTCCCGCGATACCGTCGGTGCCGCTGTTCAACTTTGGCGCTGTCCAGCCGCCGACGTTCGGCGGTAATTCGGCTCCTGCCCTTGGTGGCTCCACCACGTCCACTCCCTTTGCCAACAACAACGCTGCTACGCCTGCCTTTGGTCAAGCTAATCAAGCGAACCAACCGCTGGCACCTGTGTTTGGTTCTACCTCAGCGTTTGGTAGCAACGCGCTGACGCCTCAACCTCAACCTCAATCTGGAGGGTTTGGCTTCCAACTGAGAGAACTGACCCCCGTGGCTAACCCTAACTTCAAGTTCGCTAAAGGTGTCAATTTTGGTACCACTTCTGGGGGTCTTGGTGGGGCCGCGAACCCTGGTGGTTTTGGCAACAACGCACTGGTGCCGCAGTTTGGTGCCCAGACCACTCCTGGGTTTGGTAACCAAGGTTCCAACGGCTTTGGTGGCTTTGGTGTGAATAGTAACACCGGATTTGGTGCCAATAACGCCGGTGGCTTTGGTGGTAACACCAACACTACTCCTCAGTTCAACTTTGGCGGCAGCAATAACCCTAACCCGGTGTTTTCCAATCTGCTGAGTCGCCAGCCCAGTCCCGGGTTTGGTGGAACCCCGCAACCAATGGGAGGTGACGCTTTTGGCGGTGGCCAAGCTACCGTCATGGGGGGGACCGATTTTAACGCTGGTCCTCCAGGCGAACGGAAATTTGCCAGGATGCGGGCCCGCCGACGCGGCACGGGCGGACGCTGAGATGTAATTAGCATAGTAATGAGAGATATCGATTATGACAAATTGTAAAGTTTCGGGAGAAACACTTTAGTGAAATGAAGTATAGCCTTTGATGACATCAGTTGGGTCAACTTTCGTTTTGTAGAACGTTAATGGTAGATACCTGGTTTATGATAACTATAAGGTGAGTCTCTCTTAGTTTGGTCATCATACATTAACATCATTTACTTGATTAAAAAACGCATGAGGGGACGGTTTCATACTTTGGAGGCCCCCGTCCCCGCTTGACCACAAAGGTGATCGATTCCATTTTGACGTAGTGCACCATCACATTGGAGTTGCGAAAGATGTCCTCCATAAATTGGGTGCTCTCCTTCATAGTCTTTGCTTCCATAGCCACAAGCTGCTTTTCGTATTCGATCAATGCTTTCTCAAGTTGTTGGCGTTGGATCGGGCTCAATGGTGCCGTCAAAAAGATGTCTCGGAACCGCTTAACAAGTTTACCTTCGACATCTTGCAACTTATTGTCCATCCACTGGTTAGGCTTCGTCGCCTGGTTGGTGGTGGCAATGGTCTGCTTCTCCTGGAGCTCGTCAGCAACCCGATCGTGTACTAAGCGACTAGCCACTTGCGCTTGCTCCACCTCTTGCCAAATCTTGAACTTTTGTTCGGCAGTCATGCCGACGACTTGGTCAAAGAGGCCGAAGACCAACCGGAACAAGCCTTGCTCCAATTCGATTCTTTCGGCAAGAGTTCTGCGCATGCGTTTCTCGGTTTTGGGGATGAATTTCATCACACACTGGCGGTCGTAGTTGGTGGGAAGCGATTGTAAGAAGTGGTGGATGTTGGGAGCATCAAACCGGTTGGGATGGACGTCGTCGCCATCTTCCACCGGCAATTGCAGAGCGGTGAACGAGTACTTCATGGTTAGCTATTGGTGAAAAAGGAAGAGATGTCGGGCTATATACTTGTGGAGCAATTCATACTGCGCCTCTAGCGTCATTCCAGTACTATAGCTTCCTGAATCAAGTGGTTAACGTCTAATAAACTTTTCTTTTTTGGTGATATCCCTCGGTACTTGTAGCAGATCAGATAATTGAAAGACGCCTCTCCGATCATGGAGGTCAACCTAACAAAGTAAACCAATCATAGATTTGACAGAAATATGGATGGTTCGATAATCTTTTGTCAAGTGCACAACACCCACTTAATATGTGCGCTATCGCATTTGAATCCTCCGCCATGGTTACTCGAATAGGTCTAAATTGGCTCTGAATGATAGAGTACTCAAGACATCTATTATGTTGGTGCACCAACTAGATGCCAATTGCCGTTAGAATTTTTTAAATCTAACTGATTACGAATTGATTGCTTTTTTGTCCCCGCGAGTAGTTTTTGCAACCAAGAGGAGATCTCAAATTTCCAGACTTTTCGCATTTTTCGACACATGGAAGAGCTATACGAATTCGATAATCTGATCTATAATGATATTATTACAAAATGGGTATGCAAATAGGTTTCTACGACTCGGCCTTGTCCATGACGCTCCACCCCAACTTCTTCAGCAACCGCTCGTAGCGGGCACGGTCGCTTTCCAGCACCGACGGTTTGATCAGCGCCAACGCTTTGGCGAAGTCGTGTGCCGTCACCTCGATGTCGTCAGTGTCTTCTTCCTCGGGTTTAACGAACCCCAGCAGCTCCAAATCGCGAAGCAGCCCCTGGGAGAAGAACTTAGACTTCAACGCACTGACACCGGCCTCACGCACTAACGCCGAGAGATCGGCACCCGAGAACCGGTCTGATTGAGCTGCCACGTCGTCAAGACGGACGTCGGCGGCTAAGGGAGTTTTGTTGGCTCTGACGATGGTCTCAATGATTTGTAAGCGCTCTTGCTGGTTAGGTAAATCGATGAATAATGTCTTATCTAACCGACCGGGACGCAACATCGCCGGGTCAATCATATCGGGTCTGTTAGTGGCACCGATGCAGTAGACGCCACCACGGTCATTCAAGCCGTCAAGCTCAGTGAGTAAAGTGTTTACCACACGGGCCGACAGTTCCGAAAGCGTCAGGTCTCTTCTGGGCACCAACGCGTCCAATTCATCCATAAAGATGATACAGGGCACCGAAGCTCTCGCCCGAGCAAACACTTGACGCACTGCTCTTTCCGATTCACCCACATACTTGTTTAAAAGCTCAGGGCCTTTGATACTGATAAAATTGGCTCGCAGTTCATTGGCGACGGCTTTAGCTAAAAGAGTCTTACCACACCCGGGAGGACCCCACATCAATACACCACCGGGAGCCAGGATCCCCACTTTACGGTAGATCTCTGGTTTTAAAATCGGTTGCACAATCAGCATATGGAGTTCTTCTCTTACTGGTTGTAAGGCGCCAACTTGAGCCCACGTGACTCCGGGCACGGTAGCAAAACCTTCACGCTTAGCTGTCGGTTGGACGTGAGGCAAGGCCTTTTCAAAGTCAGCATAAGTGATATCTAAAAGCGACAATTCGTCATCGGAAAGTGGATCCGGGTGCAGCGATAAAAACCGTTGAATAATTGATCTTTGCGGTTGGTCAATGTCCATAGCGCCTTCTTCTTCGGAAGAGGCAATCGTCTCCACAATTCTCTTGACGGCCCAGATCCCGGCTTCCCGGACTAAAGCTTGTAAGTCTGCTCCGACGTAACCTGGGGTGAGCTTAGCGAGATGGCGGTAATTAAACTGGTCGCGGTCGGCGATGTTAAGCGATGACGTCATCGCTCTGAGAATGGCTTCGCGCTGGTTTTCGTTAGGGACATTTAAGCACACTTCGCGGTCGAAGCGCCCCGCGCGCCGAAGCGCCAGATCAAGCGAGTCCGGGCGGTTAGTGGCGCCAATCACCACCACGGGTTTGCCGTCTAAGTTCTCCATGGTGAGCTCGTCCATAAGCGTCAAAAGCTGGGCGACAATCCGGCGCTCCATTTCCCGCTGGGCGCCGCCATCGCGCTTCGGCGTGATCGAATCGATCTCGTCCATGAAGATGAGCGCCGGTGCCACGGCCTTCGCCTCGTCAAATAACTCTCTAAGCTTCTTCTCCAGCTCCCCCAGCATCCCCAGCACGATCAGCGGTGCCAGTACGTTGAAGAACGGCACCTGGAGCTCGCCGGCAAGCGCGTGGGCCACCAGCGTCTTACCACACCCTGGGGGACCGTAGAGCAATACTCCTCGTGGCGGCTGGACGCCAGTGCGTTGGTAGATCTCCGGGTGAAGGATAGGGAGCCCCACCGTCTCCATAAGCTGGTTAGTGACGTCGTCCATGCCTCCAAGCGCCGCCAAGTTGGTCTGCGGCGGCGTCAGCTCCAACTGCTTCTTCCGACGTTTGCGGGGCTTATCATCCAGCGCCTCGGGCGCCAGAGCCGGCGCCGTGTGCTTTTTCATCTGCTCAATGATATCTTTGTTGGCAAAGTTGTGGGTATCGACGTCCTCGACCAAATTAGAAGTGTCGTCATCGGCGCCATTAGCGCTGGCATCACCTGACTCATCGGCGCCGTCAGCGCCATCGCTACCGGCTTCCTCCCTCTCTTCTTGACGAATCACTCGGAGCACCGGATCGACAGACTTCTCCAATTGCTTCACTTTCATCCGCTTAAGCTTGAAGTCTCGCCCCTGGCAGTACTCGATCACCTGCGCCACCAGGATGGTGAACGCCAGCGCCGGCGCCTCTGGCAGCGACAACTCGTTGAGAAGGCGGTGGATGAGCTCATACACCTTCTCGTCGAGCAGGCCCGTCAACGTTCTCGCCATGGCTGTGGGGGTGAGTTACGGGGGGCGTGCGCTCATCGCGGCATCGATGAGCGCGATGCCTGAGCGCCGCACCGGTCGGGAGAGTGGTGCCGTCATCGGAAGTGTCGGCACATCCTCGACGGTTTTTCAAATGCCACAAGTTCGAGTACTGGAAGTGAAACAGGGGCGGGTACAGAACACCTACCGAACCGACGTGGCTTTCACGAGGCTGAGCGATTTTGCACCTGCCGAGTTTTCGCCGAAATGACACCTAATTTGCTCACAAGCGACACGTTGGCCGCGGAACTCCGGCAAGGCTGCGGTGGCCGAGGCGGCGGGCTTGTCATCGTCGACGCTGTCTGCCTGATACGGGTCAACATACGACGGCGCCACAAATTAATCATCATTAGCTAATATGCACCAGGTGCAGCCCGGTGATTATGGAGGTTTCTCCGATGGCTGCCACGTGCACACGAGACCAACCCAGGATGGGTACGCCATGGTTACCTAACCGAGGCATCGTTTGGCCTACCGGTGTTTTTCCGTTAAATATATGCAGTCGGTCGCATACTGGCCTCGCATCAACAATAAACCCACACTGTATCGGGGGTTAATGGGAGACTGCATCGCTGCGCCCGAGCTACGCAGGGTAGCGCAGGGTAGCTCGTTTAGTGAGAACAGCAGGGAATTCCGCAGGCACAATTTGCCGGCGGTGCAGTGGCGCGTGCTGCGCAGAGGCCGGCATTAAGCCCGAGGAAGTCCGACGCACATATGCCATAGAAAAAAAAAAAAAAGACCAGCATCCATTCTGTGTTGTCACAAATGGTATTGTAATAACGGGATGCGTCCAGACCCTCTCGACAACCGTTGCTGCAGTGCTAACTCCGGCAGCAGGCACCGCAGACACAAGCGGTGTAGCCGAACCACGGTGAGAGGCGGTTTTTCTTTTTTTTGCTGGTGTCCACATTGGAGAGGGACGCCAGACTAACTCCGTGTGAGTGTGAGCCTGGTAAACTTCAATTTTTCCCATATGTGGTTCAACTTGACTACCACTGCTTTGCAACTTTTGTACTTCTGCCTCAAGTGCAACAATCCGATCGTTTAGATCCAATTGCTCGAGTTTGAGATCCGTATTCTCATCTCGAAGTTTGTTAATAGTTTTCTTTTGAGTTTCAATTATAGTTGACATCGTCGCCGGTAGCATCTTCAATCAGCAGTGTGTTATCCGACAGCTTCGGAATGGCTTTCAGATTCAAATTTGTTTCGAGGTTCTCAATATTCTCTGTTTCTTGCGACCGTCGAGAGAGGCCAGGCTTAATAGAACATCGCTCGTAGCATTAGAAATACGCATACATTGGGCCAGGTGGAATACGGCATGGGAATGCGAATAGTCAATGAAACTTGGTGTGACCAAACTCATAGAGAAACATTCTCACCTTGATTTTTCTCGGGCACCTGTCATAGCTATTGTCAGCGGCAAAAGCACACCTGTAGTGCAGGTGCGTTTCTCGTATCTGCTGCCCTTTGAAAAGGGAACAATAGCGTTTGGACGGAATTAGAGGAGTTTGTGAACGGAGATTGTGTCGATTTTCAGGGACAAAGGACACGGGGGCGTGACCGTTGTCAAGGGTGGCATTTGGGTTATAGGCGCTGCTCAGTAGGCCCGCAAAGCCTATTACCGCTCGTATGGATGCTACGGATGGGCTAACTAGGGGAAATAGCCGTATATGCCTACGGCAAAACTATCCTCGTATACAGGGGAACAACCAGAATACCTTGGATATTCTCCGTCTGTGCCACATGCCCCAAGCCTCTCTTCGCCCCGTGCCCGAAGCATGTACCATTACCAGCCTCTGGGAATTACGCTTTTTTTTTAATGGACGGAATTCCTTCGGGGGCTGAAATCATATTAGCAATTTGAGGGGGAGGGGTAGAGAGAGTTAAAGTATGGGGTAACATTCCAAGGAGGAGATCGGTCAGCCCCGAGGCGAGCGAAAAAGTTCCATAAAGAACCTAATTGTTTACTCGTTCCCTAAATTTCATGTGTTTGTCGCTAGAACTAAAGCATAAAATTTTCTCGTGATTAATTTAGGGTGTAGAGATGTTGGGTTACATCATCGTCAACAGAACAATGCCGTCAAAGCTGGAACCAGGATTCCCAACTAATGCACACCGTCTACAGTATTTCTCTTCACTTTGTATTTGCTAACAATAAAACAGTAACACACATGTTCAGTTTACGCAAGTCTAGTGGTAGTCCAAGTTCTTAATCAGCAACTGGATGGTGCGTTCAAATTTGCGCAACCAGTCGACAAACCGTTGGAAGTCGTCGTCTTCAATGGCCTCGGTCAACCCAGGCAAGGTCTCGCCGGCGTAGCCGGTGGTTCTCCCCGCGGCAAACACCTGGTGCTTGAACCAGGGGCGCAAGTGGAGACCCTCGTCGACCAAGAAGTGGCCCTCGAACCGGTGGAGCACCCCGTTGTGCGCCTTGACCTTAAAGTGCAACTTGAGCTTGTCCCACCAGTGCAAGTCGTTCCAGTGCAAGAGCTCGTCGGCCAAGTCGATCAGACGGGCGTCAAACTTGCGCAGCGCCTTGTAGAAGTCTTTCAACTGGTGCGACACCGACTTGAGCAAGTCGGCCAACGTCACGACGTCGTCGTCGCCGTGGTGCTTGCCGCCCTTGTGGTGCTTGCCCTCGTCTCTAGCCACCAATTCATGGTGGTCATCGTGGTGGTGGTCGCCATGGTGGTCATCGTGGTGGTCGCCGTGCTTACCGTGCTTACCGTGCTTACCGCCGTGGTGGTGGTCATCATGGTGGTGGTCACCGTGGTGAGGGTGGTCGTGGTCAGGGTCGTGGTGAGGAGGGTGATCGGGGTCGTGGGGCTTCTTAGGGTCATGAGGCTTGTGGGGCTTGTGAGGCTTGTGGGGTCTGTGAGGTTTGTGGGGGTGGTCAGGGTCATGAGGCTTGTGAGGGTGGTCAGGGTGGTCAGGGTGGTCGGGGTGGTCGGGGTGGTCAGGATCGTGAGGGTGGTGAGGGTCGTGAGGCTTCTTGGGATCCTTAGTAGGCTTAGGACCCTTAGTGGTAGTCTCAGTCTTGTCGGCCAACACCTGGTGCACCGCCTTCCATCTGTTCATACCGGGGCAGCCACCCATCTTCTGCACTTCCTGCTTGACGCGTCTGTCCAACCACTTGTTCTTGACCTTGTCTCTCACCTTGTCAAAGTAGCCGTGCAACTTCTCGACGTAGTCCAAGGTGCTGAACTCCAAGATCTCGTGTTCCAGCAACGTCGCCACGAGCTGGGCGATGTACTTAGCCGCCACATTGTGGTAGGTGAAGTGGGGGTCGCCAAACGTCTTGATCCAGTGGTACAGGTCGTAGTTGGAGTGGTAGTGGTAGATGGCGTCACCTTTGCCTCCCTTGAAGCCAATGTCGGCCGAGGGGATCCCCAAGTGTTCCAAGAACACCGTGTAGTCCGAGCCCAGCCCCAAGTGGTTGATTTCGCCCTTTTCCTTAATGAAGTTTTCGTACAAAGTACCGCCACGAGGGTGCTGGATGTACTTGGCCACTTCAAGCAACACGTGGTTGAGCAAGGGCGAGGCACCAAGCAGCAAGTGCAGCCCGGTGACGGCCGAGTCCAAGTTCAAGTAGGCAATGACGTTGCGCTTGTACTCCTTGGCGTAGTATTCACCGGCCTCCGTCAGCCCCAAAAGACCGTATTCTTCACCATCGTACAGATGCAACACGATGGTCCGTTGGAATTTGTAGCCCAAAGCGGCCACTTCGCCGAGGGCGCGTGCCACTTCAAGCAACACCGCCGAACCGGAGTTGGGGTCACCAGCGCCACCTTTGATCCAGGCGTCACGGTGGTTACCAATAACAATGACTTCGTGCTTCTTTTCACCTTCAAGTTCACCGTAAACATTGGTAATGGTTTCAAGGCCAAACTTCTGTTGCGAGTACAAGTTCAAGGTGAGTTCAGGGTGGGGGCCGGTGGAGTAGTCGAACTTCTTCAAGCCGCCGTCGCCGAACAGCTTACCGTGGCCGTTAAGCTTAGCCAAGATCGGTTCAGCGTCCTTAAACGAGATCGGGAGCACGGGGATCTTGGGGATCAGCTTATAAGGGTCGTGACGCTTGGCACCTTTTTTCAGGGGCTTACCGGGAGTGGTAGGGTCACCGGGAGCAGCACCGATGCCGCCAAGGAACTGCACCGACCCTCTTTGCACACTCAGCGGGTTACGAGCGGGACCTTCAGGGTACGCCTTATAGCCATTTTCGGGGGTGATGCCATGGTCGTCACCAGGGTCAGTGTAGAGCAACACACCCTTAGCACCGTAGTCCTGAGCGAACTTCACTTTAAGACCACGGAAAATGCCGCCATAACGACAGACAACGATCAGACCATTAACATTGACTTTACGCTTAGTCAACTCGGCAAAGTCGTCAAGCGTACAGTACAGGCCGTAAACGTAAGGGGCAGTAACGTTACCGTTGGCTCCGTAACCAACAAACGTGGGCACGGTATCCTTAAGCGAGGTGGGGTCGTCCTTAAGCTTATCTTCCTTCAACGACGCTTCAAACACCACCTTCTTGCCGTCCTTAAGCCACAACCCGTGGTCCTGAGGCTTCAGCAACAACACTTCGTATTCATCGGTCAGCGGCTTAAAACCAAACTCCTTAAACTTGTTCTTAGTGAACTCCACAAGGGCCTCATTTTCACCCGCCAAATGGGACTCGTTGGTATAGCGGTGGGACCAGTCGCCGGCCAAATTGATGGCCAACGCCTTATCGATTTGGTCTCTGAAGTCGATTTTATCAGGCTTGTTCAGCATCGCCACCTGGGCCGCCTTGTAAGGACACCCCCAGCCAGTGAGGCTGTAGAGGAAGCCAAACACGACGAGACCCACGAGCCACTTCTGGGCACGCGTGATCCACGAGGGACGCTCCGGCTGTAAGAAGCGAGGAGTCTTTTCCATGGTGTGGATTTGGTTTTTGGGTACTTTAAAGCTATAGCCTGGAAGATAGCAATATATATGGGGGAGGCAAGCGCAATGGAGTCTAGGGGGGGCGGAACGACCTGCACAATTGCAGCCACTATGGGTGTTAATCAGAGTATATGCAGGTCAGACCCCGAACCACAATTGCCTAACCTTCAATAAAACTAGCATTAGACTACGATCAAATCAACCAATGCCCACCACTTCAATATAGAATGGTTCGTGATCTTGTTTAATGGTCACTTCCCCTCACCGGATCATTGCTGTTTGCCGTGTAGTCAGTGGGCGTTCGCAGGGTGGCGCTGTGGCGGGGTTTGCGGTTACACGCACATTTCGGCTAAATGATACCGGAGCCCCTAAACCACAACGAGGGAGCCTTGGCACATGAAAATAATGGGGCAATTAAACAGCTCAATATTGGCTGAGGTAATTCGATGCGTTGCTAAAGGTTTTAGATATTTGATTTGTTAATTGCAGATAGCCACTGTGGTGATTGGCTTATGCTTGATGTATATGTGCGAGGTCCGATCGGACTCGTAGTGTCGCCGATGATGTATTAAAAGTGGCAGTCATCCTCTATATACCCAATATAACCTAAATTCCAAACAAAAACACTAGCAAGACCTCATTAGAAGTTGGACCCTTGGTTGATGTTGCGGTCACGCACACCCAACTCGCCGGTCAAGAACTCGTCGGTGCCCTTACCTTCCTTCTTCCAGAAGGTCCACTTGCCCAGCTCGTGTTCTTGGTGTCTGCGTTTGCGTAAGTAGAAAAGAAGCGCGATGACGCCGATGATCAACGCGCCCCCGACACCCACCACCACCCCGACAACGATCCGGTTCGACTCACTCAAACCGCCGCCCAGCTTCTCCTTCTTGCCGTCGCCGGTGGAGGCGCTCGACGGCGCCAGCAGGTACGTCAGCGTCACGGTGACCACCAGGCCCAGCAACGTCGTCACGACGCGGGAGACAAAGTCCAGCGTCGCCAGAGTGTCGTCCAGCGTCGTCCGCAGCGGGTCGTCGCTGGTGGTTTCCAGCGCCAGCAGCGTGGTGCGGTCGCTCGACAGGTCGGTACCGGTGCTCGCCAGAGAGGGCTCGGCGGTCAGCTCGGTGGTGGACTCGGTCGTCGACAGCGGGGTATCGTTAGTTCGCGACGACGAACGCAGGGTCCGCGTCAGCGATGAGGAGGTGGTTTCCTCCAGGCTCGAGGTGGTATCTTGTGTTCTCAGCGATGATGTTTCCGACGTGGTCAGCTCTGTCAGCAGAGACGTGAATTCCTCGGTGGACGAGGTGGTTTCCGGGAACAGCAGCGTCGACGGCGACGAAAACTCGCTAGTGCTGCTGGTGGTGGGTTCCAGCGTCGATTGGCCGAACGTCGGTTCCGAGGTGGAAGATGTAGTAGTTTGCAGGGAGAATTGGCCCGGAGTCGCCGACGTCGAGTCGCCGCCGTTCAGCAGCTCCAGCGGCGAGGGGGTGGCGCGGGTGGACGATGTCGTTGAGGTGGACTCCGTCAGCTGGCCGAAATTGGTGAAATCAAACGACGGGGTCAGCGGGGTGCTGAAGGTGAAAAAGCCGCCGCCAAACCCCGTCAGCGTGGTTTCGTTAGCACGCTTAAACAACGCGTTGGGGGTAAACACGTTCTTCATGTTGCGGATCATGTGGAAAAACCCCCACGAGTTATCGGTGGAGTGGATCTCCAGCTCCGCCACCAGCGCCGCCGCAGCGGCGTCGTAGTTCTGGCTGAGGAGCTCCGACACCCGTTGCTCGAGCCATTGCTGTTCTTGTGGGGTGTAGTGGTGAGCGCCGGCGTGGTCGTCAATGTTAGTGTCTAACACCGCCATGGAGGGGCCACAGGGGAGCGGCTGGTCGTCGCCATGAGGCGTGGTGGAAGTGGCAGCGGCGACGGTGAGTACCAGTGCCACTGCCCAGGCTTTGCGATTGGTCAACATGGCGTTACTCGCTGAGAAAAACCGCCGGAATCGCCACCGATGGATTTGGCCTTTTTTTAGTCGAGGATGGCTCAGGTGTTTATTTGTGCGGTTAGATTTTTTTTTATTTCGCGCAGATGGGACCTGTCGGCCGGGCCCGTAACCAGGTGATACTAAGGGAAATGTCCTTACAGCAGGGCGCAGGAGGCTATGACGACGGGTGACGAAGGCGAAAACCAGTGACTGCCGTTGCTCTCCCGCCCCCCGTGCCGAGCCGCAGGCCTCCACAAAAGAACAAACGCCGTTCCTTAGTCTATTTTTCACACTGTATACGTAGTTGTCTAGAACTCCGTATCTGATACAGCCACCCATACCACGACATCGTGTCTGGCCCTCATTCTGCGTCGGTTTTACACACCAGTGCGGTCACGGCGTTTCCACGCGATGAACATCGCGACTAGTGTGACGTAAATTATATACGCTGAAGGCATTGGCATTTATTGCGTGGGCTGGCCTCGAAATATACGCCGGTTGCTATTGGCATCGCCGGCGGTCGAACGTCTGTACTGGCTCGTGTATGGCTTACCTCGTTGCGTGGTAGTCGCGACGTATTGTTTGCCCTTTAGTCGCGTCTGAATGTCGCACGCAGCGGGGCCCATTCTCGCCCCTTGTGGCAAACTCTTGAGGGGGGGAAGCTACCGATGCCTAGAGGTGCGTTGCCGTGAGATCAAGCCGAGGCGCTCATCGCCGATGCTCATTGGCCGCATTTTTGGTAGAACGAACATTTTCGTCAGGCCCCGTTTGCTGCTGGGGGGGTGGAGGAGGGGGTCCCGCTAAAAATAGCACGCGGAGACACAAAGGCCACGAGCCAGGGACGCCGTCGTTTTCGAGATCGCCAATATGTATGGTACCGTGAACGACGTGTTTCGAAAGATTACTTCCGGAATTAAATCTAATGCTACAACTTAACATTCCCACCGGGGGGAGCCCCCACTCGATCTCTTCTCTCCTGTGCTTCATTACTGCCGGTTTCGGAATCGGGCGATGTGGGCAGTGCCTGCACGTGAGGCAATAACACACTCACGCTAAGGCCAAAACGCACGCCGCGTGAATCGAGCACCCCCCGTTGTCCAGGTAACCAACCCATAGTGTGTGTACCAAACTAGAAACCAAACAGAACCCCCGCGGGTCACCCACCACTACTGTTTGGCAAAAGGGCAATATGCACTACCATTTTCGGCCACCACCCCCGTATAAATTTTCACCCAAAAATAAACATAAACACAAGCTGACACCAACCGACACCAATTGATGCAAAATAGGAGCTCTAACTAAAGCTGAAGAAACTCTTATCACTCGACCAACCCATTGAGTAAGGGTTGCCTAAATTGGGTGGGTCATCACTGGCTTCGCCCCCCGTAGTCTATCCTTTTTTTTTTTGCCTCTCCCCTCTTCCCCTTGATCCTGAAGCGATTACAGCTGTTAATCAGCGACTCAATCGATTGTCAGCTACGATTACTACAATGAACTTAGCGTAGTGGTCAGGGACTTTTTCTACCATCTCTCTTTTTCGGCTCGCGATGTCCCGGGGGTGCCTGGCGCTACCACTGACCGACTAAGTGGCTGCTACCCCCCTAGCCGATGCTACCGGACCCCTGCTTACGTAACACGAACGCAACTTAGGGTGGAGAAAAGTCTAAACTGGTCACAATCGTCATGGATTATGAACTATACCCTCTTTATCAACTCTTAGATTCTTTATTTTACTATCGCATTGAGCTATTGCTGTTTCACCTGCCCCTCCCCAATTGCCCCAATGGCGTGACTTTCCCCCATGCTCGCAATTTCTGGCTGCAAATTATCAGCCTACACATACACCTACCGCTAAGGTGGTTTGCTTGCTGTTTTTCTCGGAATTATATAAATGAAACTAACGGCGGGTGAAAATTGAATCTACCATCACTCCCCACTAATGTTTTCCTTTGACGACTACGACCGCCTTATCCGCCACATTGAACAGTTGAAGCGCGGGGCCCAAGTATGCCGCAAGCTGGAGACCCCTGACCAGTACCAAGTCGAGCTCACCAAGGAGGGCTCGTTCACTGGTTACGACTTGAAGGCGAAGCGGGTTGGTGACGGCTTGGCTCTCGCCGTCCAGAACGATGACGACGGCTACTACAAGGAGTTTGTCTTCCCCCACGGCGACCCCGACCGCATCCACTGGGAAAACCTGGGGAACAAGTTGACGTTGATTGTCCCCAAGCGCAAGCACCCGCTCCACTTGTTGCACCAGATGGTCACCGACAACCACGAGCTGAACCAGAACAGCGCCTGGATGCGCTACTTGGAAGACGGCGGCGACGAGGACTTGTGGGACGAGGCCGAACGCATGGTGTCAGCGATACAGCTTGCCGAGGACATCGAGGACGAGGACGAGGCCTACGTCAACCGCAAGTACATGCAACCCCTCAACAACATGGTGACGGCCATCGACACCGCGGAAGAGATTGAGGACGAAGACGACCGTTATGAGCGCCAAGTGAAGCAGCGCCAGCAACAACAGCTGCAATCGCTGAAGTCGCAACCAAAGAACGGCGGTGCCCAAAACGGTAAGCAGAAGCTGGTGGACCGCTCCAAGTTGCAGGCGCTGGACTTGTTGGCGCGGGCCTACCGCCTTGTCGAGCAATTGGACAGCAACCACCGCCTCAGTGACGCCGAGAAGATGCTGAAGGCGCTTGAGATTGCCGAGCAATTGGAGGACCAGATCGATTTGCTCGAGAACGAGCGCTTGGCTACCGCTTACGAAACGGCCAACAAAATCAAGAACGAGAACGAGCGCTACCAGAACATGAAGTACATGAAGCCGCTCAACGATATGGTCACCGCTGAAGACGTTGCCGAAGACATTGACCGGGAAAATGAAAGATATCTCCGGGCTAAGCAACAGAGACAACAACAGCCGAGACACCAACAGCTGAGACCCCAGCCGCCCAAGCCCCAGCTGAAGCCTCAAATCAGACCTCAACCGCAACAAAGATCTCTGCAACAACAACTGAAACCTCGGCCGAAGCCGAAGCCGGCGGCGTTGGCGTCGAAGCCCGCCAACCCTGCTCCCTCGTTGCCCACGCCTAAGCCCAAGCACGTGCAGGTTGAAGAGGTGCCTGACGAGGAATTCTTGTTCAAAAAGGCTTTGTAACTGTCAGTTAACTGCAATTCAATATAATCTCTGTCGCATATCACTTTGTATAGTGTCACACTGTAGTGATTTCCCCAGGACAACCGTGCTGCAATGCGCGTGCGTGCGATCACCAG
Organism: Diutina rugosa; assembly: GCF_008704595.1. Lineage (NCBI taxonomy): Eukaryota > Fungi > Ascomycota > Pichiomycetes > Serinales > Debaryomycetaceae > Diutina > Diutina rugosa. The sequence continues at coordinate 10,929 of NW_022995106.1, read as the reverse complement.
ACACAATAGCCATGCCCGCCCCACAATAATAGGCTATTGTCTTTACTGGGCCTAATGATCTCTAAAACCTGTCTTGGTTACCAAACTTTTCCCCTTAACAACCATGAAAGAAAAATATCACCATGAAATATGAGCCCATATAAGGCGTCGTCCCCCTTGTCACTGTATTCTCTCATGTATCGGCTACCTTACGAAGTGATCCACCAGATCACCTCTAATCTCGCCATCGACGATCTATTACACTTGCTTGATGCCATTGACCACCACCCTCATTGGACGCAAGTGTACCGATTCATTTGCGGGACTACCCGAGTTGTTAGAGGTCCCAAAGCCCTCCGTCATTTAACTAACGTCACCTATAAAGTGACCACTGCCAACGACAATGACGTCACCTACCCCGGCATCACTTACCTCGAGGTGCTTCACCCTCAATCTGCCCCTGTCATCCCCGCCCATAAGGTCATCTCTGCGTGGGTGGTCCACAATCTCACCCCACTTTGCTTTTACCCCCGGTTGCGCCAAGTCGACATCAAAGGAGGTTGTGGGGTTGATCTCCGGTCGGTGCATACACTAGAGCAAGTTAATGCCAGGTACGTGTCCGGCGAGCTACAGCTCTCCGCCAGTGTCAGCGATGTCACGTTGGTGTCGTGTGATGTCTCCGTAGCCTTCCCCCCTCATCTTCGGACTCTCAAATGTGTCGGCGTCCACTTCCACCAGGTGGAGATATCGGCAGATCTACGACTCGAAAAGTTGGTGTGGAAAGATGTCAATTTCCCCTTGACCATCACCGCCGATGTCGTCGACTCAGATCAACCACCGATAGAGGATGTTAGGTATAAGGAGTATCGATATTCGCCGCTGTTGAAATTTTCAGGCCACATCGACGCTAGCAAGTGGCAGACACAAGCGCTAACAGTGTATGATACGGTGTTTACAAGCATCTGCTTACCTCAAAACCTTGAGCTGCTTTCGTTAGATGGGTGTCGATTATCAACAATCCCTCCATTACTGAACCTGATTCGCCATCTTAGTGTCCGCAACAATAATTTGACCAGCATACAATTAGATTGTTACCAGCTTAAGAGTCTTGATGTGTCGATGAACGATTTGACCACTCTTACAAATCTACCGCTACCGCTTGAGGTACTTGTGGCGGCATTTAACGTCATAACTGAGATTGAGATACCTCCCCGAGTCCATACTCTCGACTTGACGGGTAACCGTTTAATTAAATGTGACATTCCTTATCATGTGACCCACTTCCAACTATGAAGTAATTCTTTATCCATATACCTTTTATTCATATCAAATCGTCTAATCATGTATAAAGTCTAAATAAACCACAGCGCCATCATGGCCATGGCCAACACCAGCACACTAACTCTAACAGTGGAGGTACCCGATTGCTTTTGTTGCGAGTTATCCTTCGAGGGAGTCAGCGAGGAAGAAGCTTCGCTACCAGACGCTTCACTGGACTTAGACGAAGAGTCAGTGGCAGCTTTACCTTGAGGCAAGTCACCGGAGACACTCTCCACCGACAGATCGTCGCCAAAAACCATTTGTCCTAAAGAAACCTTACGTTCTTTGGTATCGTAAACAGCATAGATGTGGTGCAACATCGCCGGCCCGAAGAAGAAGTCGGTATCCAGCGAGCCACCGTACATTCTCACCGAGCACTTGGAGTCGTCGTTGGTCAGTTTAGCCTGTAAATCCTTGAAGGGGATCTTCACTTTGACGTCATCGCTGAACTCAAACACAAACAGAGCGTCCGACGAGATACAGTCACCCTCAGCCTGAGGGAGCGCTCCCAGCACATCAGAGTATTTAAAGTGATCCTTCACCTTATCCCACACGCCCTTAGGCATCTTAAAGTCGGTCACTGCCGAGTACAGGTAGCGCAAGTCAATACTGTAGTTCTTATCGTCGGTCACTTTATCGGTCTTATCGCCATCCTCAATGTATAACGCTTTAAGGGCCACCAGTCCGATGAGAGCCGAGGCTTCTTTGGGTAATTGGATATCTAAATCAGCCAATTTGCCGTATTTAGCAGTATCAACACCACCATATAAGAAGTTGATTTTCGAGGCATTCAGGTATACGGGGTCCGCCGAGTATACGGAGAATACCGGCTTTTGAATCACGCTCAGTTTGGTAAGATAGTCAATGAACGAGTGATCAGAGAGGGCCAGATCGTTCAGCTGGATGCCGTAGCCAAAACTGGAGCCAAGGGCCCCGATATCGATATTGCCGGCATTGGTCTTCATTTGCACTGCCAGCGGTTGCAGAAGACCAAAGGGGACTCCCAGCAAGTCGGCCACGCCAACACGGATCTCGTCGGTAGCCCACAGCCCGTTGTACCAGTTATTGGTGAACTTATCGTCGCTAAGCTTTAACAGTTTCGAGTCCAGGGCGTTCCAGGCGTTCGAGCAAAGATCCGAGTTATCTTTGGCTTTATCAGGAGCACAGGCACCTTTGATGTCGTTGATGAAAATGGCACTTTGCTCACTAACACCAACAAACTTGATTTCCTCATCGCTCAGTCCCACTTTCATTGGGAACTGAAGCTGGCCCTGGTGGTGGAACGCCAGCAACAATAAGGTGCCGTCAGCAGCGGCTAAAGCAGCCATCGAAAGGAGGGAATAACGCATCGTAATAGTCAAAAGGGAGTGTTTGCAAACGAATGTACTTGACCTTAGGAGGGGTCAGGGAAGGGAGTAGTGAGGGACGCTGTAGGGGAAGGGCAAGTAAACCTAGATCATCAAAAACGGGGCAGATACTGCTGGTTTTGTACTGAGGCGGGCATGGTGGGGGTGTCAGCCCCCGGCGGGTGGATTCTCTGAGTAAACAAACAGCATGCGTCTGTTGTGAGTGGGTCGTAATCATCAGGCACCTGTACGCGCTAAATGCGAGTGGGTCTGGGGAAGCGGTATGTACACGAACAGGGGCAACCACAGCCATTGGTCCCCCATATACTATTGCCCTACGGATATTCTACGGTTTTCTGAACCGATTATCAGGCCAACGGATGGTGCCCAGTTCGGCTACGGCAGCAATGTTTTGGCGGCGGGGCCCAATCGATGGACGAGGTGGAGCCGTGCATGGCGCCACTGACGGTTGAACCGCGGCAGTGGGCGCCTTGACACACCTAAAAAAGGTTAACTCAATGGCCGTAGACGGTTGGCGGAGAGGGTCTAGACGCCCGATGGCCTCGGGAAGACAATTAGTATTCGGTATTGGGAGTATTAGCCGCCGACAGCTAGTTAATTAGGCGGTGTATTGGGTTTAATTGTATAGTCACAGGCGCCCCAAGAATTTTCATCGGTGTTTACATTGGATCAGCATGGGGCCTGGTGGGGTGCAAATGGGGAAAACTGAAAGCTAAGCCAATGGCTTGGCCGTTGACTAAGTTGTAACACAGAACCATTGGTAGACTTTTTTGAAAGAGAGCGATGGCGTCACCTGAGGGAGTGCATTGGTTGGTGCGCGAATTACATGGTGACCTCTGCGTGAAGAATGTGGGTGTTTCACCGAAGTCACGGTGTAAACGGTGGGATTGGTGGGTGTGTAGGCTGATCCCATGGAGCTGTGTTAGGCTGCATCGTGGCGCCTTAGTAACGCAGGCTCCTTTCCCAAACGAGATAGAGGCCGTCCCACCCGAGGCTAAACCTAGCCTAAACGGGATATGACTGAGAGGCACCAGGGCTACAAATTATGATAACATCATAAAGGATGGAATATATTGCCAAATTATACAATGGAACGGGGGCGGAGCTAGATTTTTTCCACCTTGAAGATCATCTTCATGTCCGTCTGTCTCATTTCGGCGAGGTATTTTCTCGTGTTATCTCTCCAGTCGACGATTGCATCGATATCAAACTTGAGCTTCTCTTGGACCACCAACTGGTAAGCGTTGATACACCACTTCTCCGAGGCCCGCAACATCAGCTCGTCGTAATAGTTGTAGTACAGCATCACGTTGAACAACGAGTTGCCCAACGCCAGTTTCAGCTCCTTGTAGGGTTGTAACTTGTCCATCAGATACAGCGGGTTCTTCACGTTCCATTCACATAACAGCACGAACGCCAGCTTGTACTTCTTCGGTTTGAGGAGTTTGAGGAATAACGGCAGTTTGTCCTTGCCGTTGAACACTTCGTAGAGCGGCGCCCCCAAGTGTTCGTGCACGGGGAACTGGATCTCGTCCATCTTATCCAACCCAACTGAGTGCTGGAAGTACTTTTTCAGGCCAATGATGTCGACGAACAAATCGAGTTTCCACTCGTTGACCGTCAGCGCAAGTACGGGCGGGCCGATGTGAGCGTTGTGGTTGGCAAACAATTTCTCGATGACTTCGACGGCAAAGTAGTCAAGCTTCTTGTAGTTGGTGACCGCCAATTCCTCCGGAGTGGGCTTCCCCGGGATGAAGGCAATTGGGGCCATGTCAAAGGTGACGACGGAGAAGGTGAACGTCTTGGCAGGGTCATAGTACACTTGCTTCAAGTTCTCAATGAACGCTTCCGTGCGTTCCTTATTAGAGTCAGCCACAATTAAAATGACATTAGCCTTAGCCAATTGCTCGTACTCAGCAAACATCACTTGCAAGATGGTTTGGGCGAGAATGGTGTCACCACCATTAATCAACACCGAGGCGCTCGTGGTCACCTTCAAGTGGTCGAGCACCTGGCGGGCGCGGCAGTAGCACTCGGAGATCGCCGAGAATTTGGCCATGGGCGGGTAGTATGACTGGTTAAGAGCAAACGGGTTTGACCGTTTTTTGTGGAAGATATTGTTAGAGCCAGTAGTGGTGACGGAGGTCGAGGTGGCGTCAGAGGCCCGGCGAGCCTGTTGTTGGTGGTGTTCTCTCGCTGCCTCCACGCTTTCGCTGTCGCCGTCGTCGTCCAGATCGATTTCGAACTCGTCCTTCGGTTTCAGGAAATCGAGTTTGATGTTGGTTTCGTCCATCTTGGCCCACATGTCGTCGTCGATGATGACGTAGATGTCACTAGTAAGCAGGATCACCAAACTCGACGACATCGTCCCCTTGTGGCCTTCGGTGGGAATGATCCCGTAGACACGGTCACCGACTTTAATCTCGTACAGGTTAATCGTGCCGATATGGCTCACGGTACCGGCGTACTCGTAACCCAACCCGACTTTCTTTTCCAGGAGATTGAGACCATAGCGGTTAATTTTGGCTAAGTCGATCAGCTGGAGCGACACGTACTCGACGTCGACAAGCACCTGGTTTTTCAGCACGGGGAGCCACACCAGGGTGTGGTGGAAGTTGATCTCGGTGCGCTTGTTCTGCACCGAGAGCTCCTTGATCGGCATGTTCCGCAAGTCGCCGAGCTTGCCCAACGACGCCTGACTCGGCTGGCGCTTGGTGGGCTTCTTCTCAATGGGCTGGGGGCCGGGGTTGTTCTTCTTTTCCAAGTAGGCCAATTCGGGGGGCACTTTCTGAAACGGGTGCAGCTTCATCTCCTGGCGCTGCTTCTTTTCCACCTGTTTATGGTGTTGCCAGAGCTCTTCCACTGGTTCCTCGGCGAAACCCACCGCCTTCTTCTTTTTCGGTTTCGCTGATTGTTTTGTTTCAGATGACGTTTCGGAGTGGTCATCAATGCTCACTTCGCTGAGGGTGGCGGCGGTATCTTCCACCGCGGCGGAAGGAGCACTTTCTGTCTCTAAGGCTGACTTCTTGGGTTCAGCTGCCTCCAGAGCATCAGGGGCCTTGTCCTTAGCGGTGGTGGCGGTGGTCTTCGTGGGTTCTTCGTTGGTTGCGTCATTTTCCGCCGGAGCCGGAATATCACCCTCGGAAGCCTCCGCCGTCGATTTAGCGGTCTCCGCTGCCTGCTCGGGTGCCGAATCCGTCGCCACGGCGTTGTCCGTGACGCTGGGAGTTGTGTTGGTGGCGTCGTCGGCGGGATCAGACATAGTGGTACGGTGCTAGCCCTGATTTAATCTCCGTGAGGGGGGGAGGGCCGGGAGTGAGGGAATTCGCACCCGTGCAGCAATACCGGCGGCCGCGGCTCCTAACCTGAAAAGAGAGAGACGGTGGGTGGTGGGTCCGAGCGGACTTATCCCAGTCGCAGTCACGTGACCCATGCCGGAGTTATATAATCACTCCCATCATACACCACCACAGCAAGATACGGCGGGTGACAACCTCCCGTCCACCTCGAGCCTCAGGCGGATTCCACTAAAAGACCCAGCCTAGCCACTCGACGTCACCTACGCATCATGCTCCTACTTGTGCATCAGCCTCAAAGCGGCCGAATACGGTAGCAGTGGTTGTCGAGACTTGCTCACTGGAGGTATTGGTGTCTGACGTAAGCGGATCAGCCCCCCGACACTCCCTTTCACATAGACCGGCGGCGGGACGTGCTAGACCGAATTCTACTCTATTGATCCGGGTGGCTTTTAAGCAGATGGGCCCACAATGGGGGGTTCCAGAAGCCCTGTGGTCATATGGTCATATTACGCACAGTGGTGCGTAACGTTTTAAGCTATTTGTGCCGGCAAGGCAAGATGATATGTGTTGTCGGGAGCGATGCCGCTGCCGGGAGCCCCTGCCGGTGAGTTATATGACCCTACCGTTTTGGGAAGGACGACCCCTCTCAATTGCTGCTGAGGTAAGCAATACGAGAAAAAGAGAAAGGAATGGCTTGATTCCCGGTCATCACACCCCTGTCGCCATGTGCTAGATAATAGAACACAAACTTTACCCTTGAAGGCTTACCTCATCAAGTAGAGAGCTTTGTCCCTACTACTGGGGTGACTGTCGGCGTGGGATTATTTTATCATTCTATTTGGTTTGCTCAGCGACTATTTTCCACGACGACTATTTTCCACGACGACTATTTTCTGCTTAGTCTGGGTGAGTGTGTCTCTATCCCCATTTTGCTTGGATCAAAAACATCAGTGCTACAAAATCATTCCACGAGCACTAAACTAAAAATTTGGGAGTGACTGAGAAAGACCAAGATTCAATGAAATCGCCATGTATTGACTTTACACCCAATTCTCTGATGGTACCGTAACCATAAAGTTATCATTAATCATGTTATAACCACAACGGAGGTGTATTATATGCTAAACTCTCTTTATTGGTGCTCGGAATGCGACTGGCTGAGGGCCAGTATCGGTCAGCCACACCCTGCCAACGGGTCTAGAGGCGTCTAAAACGAGCCCTTAACGGACCGAACAACAGCGTCTAGACTCCGCAAATTACTACCAGGATCCGAT
>NW_022995106.1:0-3646 GCF_008704595.1 Diutina rugosa | reverse complement strand
AGTGGGTTAATTGCTAGGTAGGGGCTCAACACTGTCTCCACTGGGGTGAAGCCTCCCTCCGTTACGAGAAATGGATATTCCGTGGTTAAGAGGCCTCTGCTTACCAAATACTGAGGGGAAAATGGAGGGCGTCGTCCTGTTAGCGGCGATCAAATGGTGGTGCATCCCGATACGAGGTTGGAGTCCTGAAATCAACGGGTGCATCCTGATTAGCAGGTGCATCCTGATTGTAATCTGGTCAAAGACCATCACTTGGCTGCATAAAGCTCGCACATTGCATCAAGCGTTCTCACCCCCGATATTTCGGGACGATACACAAAAAGTCGTAATAATTTTCCATCGCTCTTGTGGTAGGAGCCCCGCTCTTACGTATGAGAAAAAACACATACACCCTCGACGTGGCTTAACGCCGACGTAATCGAAGCGGTGGCGGCTAATTCTTTACAGACGGAATCCCATTACATGTGGTGGCTTAAGCCGGGCTGATTATTCCGAGAAATATTGTCTATGCAATTGATTCACCATTTCCGGGGATAATGGTAGTAACGACCACGCCGACCCCGGTGCCAATACTGTGGATATGGCCTACATTACCCGTTTCGACAGGGTATGCTGTTTTGGCAAACTTCAGGCCACTGCGGGCATGCTGCTCACCTCCCGCTGCTGGAGGGCTGCGGGCGACACCCCCAGCTAACAAAAGTGGATATTTTTTGCAAACGTGCAGAGGGTGTAGGCGTCGAAGGCGCTGCTGGATGCGGGCATACAGCGACCTTCATTTAACTCCCCACGCAGGACGACCCATCCTGCAACTGTGGTTGCCCCAGGTGCAGCCGAACTATGAGGTGTATCGTGAGAGAAATGGCGTGAAAACGGCAGCGAGCGGGCGCCGGCCTCGGTTTCTATGGTTTCCGGTAAAACTAGCGTCGCTAGCAGCAGTACCGACCCCTGTCTCACCCGTTTACATGGTAAAGGGAGCCGTTGTTTGGTCTCGGCCATGGGTGCAGGGCAAATAGGCGCGCGTGCGTCAACAATTTAAACGATATTTTCTGGCCATCGGTCTCCACATCGACGCTTGCAGCACCGGTTTGAGGGGCTCTGTGAACATATAAGGATGCACCATCACCACCGCTTTTCCCTTACTCAACCCACCAGCTCAGTGTCTGTGGCCAAAGAGACTCTGCCTCTTAGCCAGCCCTCCACTGACCCCAAAACACTTTACTCGTCCCTTACCTTTTCCATACCACACGTTTACCGCCAAACATAATGAGCCAGCTAAAGTACCAGATGGTGGCCCAGGTTCACGCCAAGCTCGTCAAGGACGCCGCCCTGCCCTACTCGCCGTTGCGCAAGCTCGTGTGCCAGGCCAACATGCTTGACCGCTTGTACTTGGAGTACCGCGCCGAGGTGAAGCAGCAGCAGGAGGAGCACGAGATCGTCGAGCTCGAGCTGCTGCTGGACGAGGAGGGGTTGCTGGCGCTGGCGCTGGAGCTGGAGCTGGACGATGACAGCGACAGCGACGACGACTACTATTACGACGAGTAGTTTGTGGTATCTCTCCCCATATCCCTCAGCGTGCCAGGATCTCTGCGGGCCAGACGAAGCGACGACACGACGACTATTATTATTATTATTTTTCATGCATCCTTAATAGAGCGATAGACAACGACAGTACTTTTAATCGACATTCCATTAACCATTTGTAGAAAGCAAATGACCCCAGGGGTATAGTTGTTTATTGGACCAATGGGCTTTTAGGCAGTGGTACGAGTGCGCCGGTGCATCTCCCGCTCCACTAGCCGCTTGGCCTCGGCGATCACGTGCTCGTGGCGAGTGTCCCGTGGCAGTTCAAGCGACCGGTTCTCGTCGGCCTCAGCATCGCTGTCGTCGTCAAACCACTCCATGAACCCCACCCGCTTCTTCACCCGGTGGTACACGTTGAACGCCAGCATCAAAATAGGCACTAGAATGAGCCGGGGCAACCACTCGTTGAGCGCCAGGAATAAGCCGGTGAGCCCCAACAGGGCGCCGTACCACTGCTCGAACACCAGCGTCCGCAGCACGAGCAACCCCAAAAAGTTGTAGGCGAGCGGGAACAGCGTCCGGGCCACGTACATCGCGTACCACAGCGCCAGCACCGGGTCCAGGTCGTGCGGCACTAAATGGTAGACGTTGAACACTTTGACCGAGGTAAGCAGCGAGAGCGCACACACAAGCATGTAGCAGTACACGAAGATCATCATCATCCACTGGGCGTAGCCGGCGAGGCGGGTGACCACAACATTGACGGGGGACACTTTGGTCAGGTGGACCATCTCCAGGAACAATATGGTCACTGAGAGCACCGCCAGAACGACGGCTACCACTCTCATTAAGTTGGGGCGTCCGTAGACGGTCCAGTAGTAGGTGCGTTTAGGGTTCAGCGTGGCAAACCGGTACACCACTGAATGAGGATCATGGCCCAACAGGTCTTCCAAGCGAGTGATATCGAGCAAAAGCTTAGTGTATTCCGATTGGTAGGCGACCAAATTATCGTGGTGACGGTTAAACTTTTGCGTTAAGCTCACCATATAGTTTTCGTCGACTGAGGGCACCAACAAGTGGGGTTCTTCGCTGCGGTACTCCCTTTCCAACTGGGTCCTAAGCTCATCGGGAATCCGCCGTTCAAGCAGCAAGATCCAGTCCCGATACTCGAGCTCGTTGGCAAAGTTGTTGGCAAGCATCATCACCCGCAAAATGTCGTCGCGGAACCCGGTGCGGGTATCGTCCAATTTGTCCACCAACGGCACCACTCGCTGGTATAAGTAGTTGAGTCTCAGTACTGGCAGCGCCGTCGTCCACAGCTGGCGAGGGATCAGCACTAGTGAGTGTGCCATGAGCCATAATGTAAGCACCAACGAGTAAATATGAGTGAGGCCCATTACCATCAGTTTAAAGTGTCCGAGCGTTAATCCCACCTCTGCCATGAAGTACACGGCCGACAATATCCCCAAGCCAAGCATCATGAGCTGGAACTTCAAATTAGCCCGGAACGCGTCCTTTATCCGCGCTATCGGGTGGTAGTGGCCACTGCGATAGAACTCCAACACCATGGGGAGTACAAGCCAGGTAAGGGCGAACGTCACCCAGTAGGCGCTTCTCCAGAGCCACAAGTAGGTGGTTTCGCCGACATCGAGCCCGGCAAGCGGCTGGGGGCGGTTGTGGTTGACCCAATCCGTCGGCAACAACACGACGATCGAAAGCGGGATAAACACCGCCACGAGGACGCTGGCTTTTAGCACGAGGGAGTTCTTGCGGAGATTGACCCAGAGAGCCACGCCAACGACAGATAGAAGCGCCACCACACAGAGGCCGAGGATAAACACCCACATCGGTAAATGCTACGTTACATTTGCGCCGCACTAAACCTCAAACGGTGACAGCACTTGCGGCGCTACCATGCGAGCACTTTTCACACTATCTACGGCGCTACCATCTGGGCACTCTTGACTCTACCAATTATTTAGTGCGAGCGTTCAGTGCTTGCTGTGCCACCGCGGGCCAATTTGCCATGTATCTCTCGCCAAAAGCCTCTTCTGCCGACACCGGCGGTCGGGGGTCCAGCCCCCATTCGTATACTTGCTTCCTCCCCACCACCCCATCCCCCCTC
>NW_022995135.1:7282-45161 GCF_008704595.1 Diutina rugosa | reverse complement strand
GCCTGGTCACGGCAGGGGTGGTGGGGGATTTGAGGGCGACTATCGCTGCTGATGAAAATGATAAGAATTCGCTCGGTCACGTGATGGAGTTTTTCTTAGTATGACATTGCGCATCACCACCACTAAGGTGGCCGAACTTCGGCCAAAGGCGGATTGGTTCAGTTGTGTGCAGGATTTTATCGTAGCCGTTAGTCTAATGTTTAATGTGGTCTAGATCTATGCGAGAGAGATACATAACGGTAGGTGAGCATCAAGTTTATCAGTATCAAGTTTATCAGTATCTTTTATGGGGAAGTAACAAATGTTCGTTTTGATTAGCATATGAAGAGTCGGATTCAATGATCTTTGGTTTTCTAGATTCTTTATCTATGGTTGTGATGGTTCCAGCTGAAAAACCCGCTTCAAAATTTGTACTACAAATGAAAGGTGTAATTAGTTTTTAGCCTCGTGATCGTAATATTTGCCAGGCGAATCGTGTATGATGCAATTTGACGATTTGTATCAAAGTTAGCAATTCGTTTTAGAGTATTAGAACAAACAAGTGAAATCTAGACTGAAGTAAAGTCATACACGACTCGATTCAGACCTACGTATTATATAGATTGAACTCTTTAGGGGTATTATTCCACGCTTCAAATTGAATGAGACACGGCCCTAACTGTAGCCGTTTCGCTCTCCTTTTGACTATTTTAGTTGTTACTATATAATGCTGTCATACGAGCTCGAAGATTTCCTCGGAGATGTCGCCCAACAACCGCCGCACCATCGCCATGATGTCGTCCAACTCGTCGACGATCACCGTCGACACGAGGATGTACAGGTAAAGAAGGATGAAGTCCTCGTTGCGCAACGGCGTCGCCGGCTCGCCGCGGATCTTACTCAACTGGTAGAGCATGCGGTCCTTGGCGTGGTCGGGCAGCGCCGGCTTCAGCGGGAGGGGGAACCCGAGCTTGACCGCGCTCGCCAACGTGTAGAAGATGAGGAAGATGCGGTGCTCGAGCTCCAGCCGTTCGCCGGCAAGCAGCGTGATCACCGCCGCCTCCAGCGAGTTGAGGCGGGGGTCGACTTTGACCATAATGTTAAAGTTCTCAAACGCATCGACAATCTTTTGCGAGTGGAGGATGATCGTATCGTACTCGACTTTGGGGAAGCGGCCTTTCAAGCGGAACTCGAGCGCCGCCTGCTTGGCGAGGGTCTCACACTCCGCCACCAACAGCTGGATGTCCTGCGATCCTTTGAGGCCGATGAGGCGCCCGTGCTCCGAGTCCAACGGGTTCAGGTCCCACACGATCCCCATGCGGAGCCAGAGGAGGACGAGCGCCGTCTTCAAGCGCAGCCGCGCCAGGTTGGGGAAGAAGGTCACCGACATCAAGATCGCCCACACAATGCCGATCAGCACCGCGATGAACCGGTGGATGGCGATGGCGGCAATGATCGGGTTCTCGCCGCCTTCGTTGCCGTCCTCGTTGTCGTGCTGAAGCATCAGATACAGATAAAGCGCCGTCAAGTTATAGGTCAAGAGGATGAAGCGGCCAAAGGGGTTGTTCTGTTTCCAGAACATGATGATGTAGAACGACGGGATCGCTAATAGAAAGCCGGCGATGGCGAGGGCGTACACGTTGGCGTCGGAGGCGTCCCACACCACGTAGGCGATGAACAGCCCCAAAAACGTCCCGATGAACCGCCACTTGACGGTGGAGGTGGTGCCGCCTAACAGCTTGTTCATCATGATGCAGTAGATCGTCAACGCCCACTCGATGCGCCACTCGAGGAACCACGTCCGTGTCGCCTTCCAGAAGGCAAACAGCCCCAAGGCAAACAGCCCCAAGCCGACGCGGATGCCGTACTGGACGTCGACGCGGCGCAATACCCGGAGCCGGCGCCACATCCAGAGTCGCCAGCTCGGTGGGGTGGCGGGCGGGCGCGGGCGCCGGCTATACCTGATCTGGTTCTGGAACCCAGTGATGGCGGCGTGGAGCGTCTGGCTCTGGTTGCGCACTAAGATAGGCGACGGCGGCTTGCTCCAGAACTTAAGCCACGGCCATCGCCGCAGCAGCGCCCGGCAGTCCTCATAGGTCTCGGAAAGCTTGATGAACTTCATCAACCCTTCGCCGTAGAGCAGAAGCATCAGCACGAAGTTGCCGCAACACGCCGCCACTTCTTCCTGGTCGGCTTTAAAGATGAAGTCGGCGGGCTGGTGGAACAAGTCCTGGGCGTAGAGCTTCTCAAACAGCTCTTCTTGCTTGAGGCGGAAGAGGTCTAGCGCGTCGTTTAGTGCCGACTGCAAGTGGGCGGTGGAGGCGAACTTGCGGGGCTGGTCCTCGCGGTACTTCTCAAACGGCACTTGGCCCAACACCCCCTTGACCGTGAACACAAACAGCTTGATCAGCGGCGAGAGGTAGTAGCAGAACATCTCGAAGAGCTGGCGGGAGTTCTCGGCCTCGTTGTCGGCGAGCAGCGACGCCCCCAGCTCGATGAACGTCAAGTTTTCCACCAGCTGACTGAGGCGCAAGATGTCCAGCGTGTACAGGTCCAACAGCTCAATCAGGGTGGTTTCCGAGTGGGGCGACCCCAAGAGGCGGTACTGGATGTCGAGCGACGTCTTGAGCGCCAGGATGTGGTTGGTGAGCTCGATGGTCATCGCCACGAGCTCCTCGAGCACCCGCCACTCCTGCTCGCGCCCCACCACCCGCAACTCGTACTTCAGCTCGGCCAAGTTGTTTTTGAGCAGCAGCACGTTCTTTTTAAGCGCTTTAAACACCTCGAGATCCTTGGGGGTGAGGCGTTCGCCGGTGAGGAACCCCAGCACCGCCCGCAGAAGACAGGCACTCATCAAGTTGTACAGGTCGTTGAGCAGGCTGCGGAGACTGCGGACGGCCCGCACCGGCCACACCAAGTAGCACACCGCCACCGTGATCACACACCCGCAGCAGATGACGCGGAGCAGGGCGTCGATTTTGTCCAACGGCACCTCGCCGGCGTTGGTGGCGCCCTCCTTGATGATACACCCAACTAACGAAATAATCAGCAACGAGCACGCGGTGTTAAACGTCGCCTTGTTCACCCGCTGCTTGAAAAACGCCACCACTCCGAGCGCCGTCGAACACACCACCAAGTCAATGATCAGCGCGAGCTCGTCAAGCCCTAAACCGTAGACGTACAGCGATAGCAGCCGGCAGAGCACCGACACGCTGAACAGGTACAAGATACACACGACGGCAAACCCGAGCGTCTGGTGCATCGACCCGATCAGCCGCAGCGGGTGGAAATACACCGCCACCGTCGCCACGACGTGTTTCAGGTCCGTTTGCCCCAACATGTTGTTGAAGGGAGTGTAGTAGACGCCAAGCAGAGCGATTAAATAGGCGATGCTGGCTTTGAGCACCAGCCGCACCACCGGGTGGTGGTAGTAGTAGCTGGCCCGGGCGCTTAGACTGGGCGTAGGCGGCAATTGCTCGCTGTGTAGCAAGGGGGTATGGACACTCATGCTTAGATTGGAAAGGGTGACGTCTCGCCGGACGCGTTCGCCGGTGTTGGCCAATATCACCAGGGCCTGGCGCAGAAACGCCTGGCGAGGATTGAACAGCAAGTAGTCGCTGCTGCCGTCTCGTTTGGCGTCGGACGTCCTCAGGTGGAGCAGACCATACATCCTGGCAGCAGGGACGGACAGGGGAGGACACTGGGGCGCCGGAACGGGGGAGCGGCCTCGGAGATTGTGGGGGAGGCTTATGGGTTCCGATAACGCGACCCCGATGAGATGGTCACCACAAACAACAGGAATTAAAGGGGGGAAAATAGTAATTGGAAAGAATGGTTTATAATTGGATTTAGTATGAATAATAGGTCTAGGAGGGTTAGAGATTGAAATGGCTCGATTCTCGTCGAGCTACTACTTGGTCATGTGGGGCACAAATTGGTGGGGTACAAAGATACCAGGCACGGCTGTAGCCGGGCATGTATACTCCGGGAGAGCTTCTTTACGGCTAGATAATCGAACTGAGGAGAGGAAAAGTAGCCATACTACGGCCTCTGGATGACAACAGTGTTGAGGTTAAGTGTAAGTCTCCATTATTAAGCTAGTATAGCTAATGCGGAACAAACTTCACTTCATAGGTGTTCCTTCAATACAATAGAAACGTGGGTGCCCATCAAGTGTGTATTCAAGAAGTATCTCTACGGTCAACGTTAATGAATTGGACCATGGAACTTTGAACTGAGCTCTTCTAGTACACCCTTGAATGGCATTGGAGCTCGACTAAATTAAAAGATGAGCCTAATTGCTCTGTTTTCACTATTCCTATGACTTGCCCTCGAAGACTTAGACATGTACAACATTGAAAGCTGACTGAGATGATCGGCTTGTGCAATACCAAAACCTGTTTCCTAGTCATTCGTACCTCCTGGTCTCCATAGTAACAGTATGCTAACAGATAGTACAAGAATGAAATTACTTGATCCTATCAACCAGATCGGATTCCTCAGTTCTAAAATCAAGTCAAAAGTTTCTCTGACAACGGCAATCACTCCTCTATCAACTGAATATTCAATTTCAGTAGTAAACACCTCACATAAATCAAGGAGGGGGAGACCTAGCAGCAGTAAGGTTGCATTGAAAGCTAAGACAGTGCGATCGGTATTTGATCAGCAACATCGATAGCAGAATACCATCTCCACTCAATGTATTACTTAATCATTAAGGCTTGTTGGTGCTGGGACTTACCGATAGTTGCGTCAACATCTACGTTACCTGATTTGCTGAATTCTTTAGCGACAATAGATTTCACACCAGTGACTCCAGTAGTCAATTGGTGATCATCTACAAAACAAATTCCATAGATCAGGTTTACCATCCATTCTTACCTTTAAATTACTACGAATTTATTAAATCAGTATGCTTAGCTCGATGTGCGCTTTTTAATTCCTGATCTGGAGAGCCCTGACCTCTTGACATGTGCCGTGCATGGGTGGCAAAAATGGGAACACGGCCTTCCATAACGATCACTTTACCTGTAGTCAATTTACCACCAATTATGCAATGAACCGACTCAATTGAGCGTGTGTACACTCCCCGGACCTTGTTTGGGGTCGTCTCTGAGACTAAAGCTTAAACACAATGGCGAACGGCCTTTACTCATCTCGCAGCCAGGGGGTGTCCAGTGTGCAGTCACCAGTAGTCTGACCCATTTAAATACCGCCCCCCGTGCTCTAATCTGAGTCCAACTCTCCTTTAAACCATGTCTCAGGAAGAATATGACTACGACTACGACGACTTTGCCAACGACGACGACATTGTCGACCACGGTCCTTACCTTAACCTCGATGGCGACGACCCTAAGTGGACTCCCTACCCTCCCGAAAACGACCCTTACGAAATGATGGACGCTTACAAGGCTCAGGCGGAGAAGGAAGCCAAGGGCAAGTGAGTTCGCTTGTGATTGGAATGTCATATCTATCTATTATTTGATTATGTTTACTTTGTGTACTCGTAGAAATTTGTCTGGACCAGACCTCCCCCACGTGGCTGGCTTTCTGCTTGAAAAATCAAGCGTAAATTGTTGAGACTGGTGTGGTTCTTTTTTTTTTTTGTGCTGAAATTGATGCCAATGATGCTCCAATTGAGGTCAATTCCGACCAAGCCGAGAATTGTGCTGCTCACCACTCACTATAAAATGGTGTCAAAAAGCCACAATTGCCTGAGAAGGCGTTCTAAGCTTGATGGTTGTAGTACTTTGATGCTATAGTTCTACAAGCCGTGCCAAGCAATGGGGCAGGACGAAACATAAAGCGTATTTCTTTCTCTACAGTAGGGTAAAATAAAGTAGTAGCATATTTGTGAAGGTGGGACTGCTACCAAGTCACACGATACTAACAATGACTCGCTTCTGCTTTCATTTCTAGTAAGCGGAGAGGAGGTAGATCGTTTAGTATTTTTATTTTGTGCCACTGGTAGTAGGGAGAGAAACATGATGGTGGATGAGTCACAGGTTGTCATGGCTCCCAACCGAAGTAGAATACCAATTGTGATCAAACTCACCACTTTCAACTACCCCCTTGTAAGTACCGCCTTGTCAAAAGCATCGCCCAAGAATTGGAAACGATCTTGTTAGACGTTTACGCTGCTGCCGTCCCGCGCGAGAGGGGAGGCTAGTCAAAAGAATACGAGCTTTCATACAAATTCAACGCCAATAACGAGAATATACTACCCAAACTTAGTCTATTTTTATTTGGTGTGGGATGACGTAGAGAAGAAAACGGTCTAGAAGCTTTTGGTATTGATACTCTTGGCGCCCGCTGAGATTTCGGAGTTGGTGTCTCGGAGACACAGATCCTGCTTTAAGATTGCTAAGCCAACAAATGGGACCACTTGCCAATGTCATGCACTACCAGCATACGGCAATTGACCAGCGCTAAACTACGGCAATTCCAATTAATAGCCAGCAGACAAAGCAAGGACAAACCTTGTCTCGTAGCTCTATCCAGAAGGACCTACAATTATCGTCTGAGGGAGTGACCGATTTTTAGTGGGAGCGGCATACCTGTGCGTCTTCGGTGCACCCTTATTCTTGTCTGCAGTACGCACCATAATTTAATCGTCTCACTATATATAGCTGACCCTCACTCTGCTCCCCCGCTTAGTTCTCCACATTTGACGAAACGATGAGCAATCTGATTGACTTACTACGCCGGGTGCGAGGCGAATTGACCCCGCTGGGCCGCCTGTCGCGGGCAGCGCTGCAGCTGAGGACGCCGATGCGGGACAACGACGACAGCGACGACGAGGCGGTCGAGGCCGACTTTAACCGGATCCAGGACCTCTTGAGAAAACGGCTCGAGCTGCTCCAAATGACGGTGGAAAATGACAAGGGGGTCGAGAAGACGTTGGACAACAACATGAACAAAAACGACCGCAAGCAGTACGAAGCAGAGAAGTTGAACAAGGCGCGCATCAAGCTGGAGGCGACCCTGCCCAACGAGATCATCAACTCGTTGCAGCAGCTGCGCACCGACGTGCTGACGACGCTGAGAGAAATCTTGTTGGCCCACTTGTACCAGGTGTTGGTGTCGAAGCTGGTGGTGGTGTGGAACGAGGAACACATGGACACCTCTGGCTACGTCAGCGACGTCGAGGTGGAGAAATTGATTAAAGTGTTGTTGGACGGCGACTACCGCACCGACGTCGAGCTCTACTACCTTGTGCGGCTGGTGGTGGCGCTCATCGTGCTGGACATTGACGAGTTTGGCACGTTTGTCAACCCGCAATTGCTCCAGACGTTCCAGAAATTGGTCACCGAGGGCAGCGGCTCGGTGGTGACGGCGGAAAATAAAGCTACCATCGTCAACGGGCTCGTCAACATGACCCTCGTCCTCCACCACGGGCTGCTGAACTTTGGCCTCGACGACACCGCCAAGTGGTTGATGGACTTGGCCGAAGGTTTTGCCACCAGCGCCTTCAACTTGCGGTCGCAGTTGTCGCTGGGCGACCGCGAGTACTCGACGTTGATCACCGACAAACACCTGGACGACAAGCTCGTGCTGGAGGCGGTGCTCAAGGTCAACGGCGAGCTGGCGGTGGCGGTGGCGGCGCTCCACGGGTTGGCCACCGTGCTCACGTTGCTTTCACGGGGAGAGTACCTCAACGAGCTCGTCGAGGACTTTATGCTTAAATTGGTGCCGTTGGTCGACAACGACGCCGACGCCGAGATTGCTAAAGCGGCGGCGCGGGTGGTGGCGGTGATCTACGAGGTATACACCTATGGCGAAGACGACGACGCCGACGACGACGAGTACAACACCAACGCCCCCTACTACGAGCAGGAGCAGCTCTTTGCCATCTTTGACCGGTTGGCGAACTTGCTGACGAAAAAAGTGCTGAAAAAGGACCGCAAGCTGGTGCACTCGGTGTTCCGCAACATTTTGAATCTGATGAAGGCGTACACCAACCCCGTCACCCGCGCCGAGCTTCTGAAGCGGCTGCCCGAGGGGATGGAGATCATCAACGCCCTGTTCCCCAACGTCACCCTCCGGCTTTCCAAGTACAAGCTGTGGCCCATCGACACGTGGGGGATGTATCTGCGGTTGCGCTCGCTCAAGTGGTGCTTCCTGTTTGGGTTGCACCACCAGCTCGTGGCGCTGGAGAGCTTGCGCGACATCCTCAAGGACGACGTCAGCCACCACCGCCACTTGGAGATCGACGAGCTGCGCCTCGACGACGCCGGCTACACCGACTTGGTCGACGACGCCCTCAGCAAGATGAACGAGATGAACGACAAGCAGCGGGCGGAGAAGCGCCGCCGCGACCGCGACAACAAGTTCCACGAGAACATGGGCGACTTTGCCGACGCCTGATCAATGTGATGTCTACTGATATATACTAATACCCAATGAATACACAGCCCGGCATTATCTCTTTGTCTAGCGTGTCTTTATTTTGCAAGGACAATGCTTATATCTTCTCTGTGTGTAGCTCAAATGTTGATGGCGGTCACATCACCGCCTTGACGATCTCGATGTCGTAGCCCGAGGCCAGCGGGACGACGTCGACGCCGTCGTAGTCGGGCACCAGGCACGTCGCCCCCGCCTGGCGGAGGTCGACGACCCACCGGTCCAGCTTCACCGCGATCACCTCACACCCCGCCAGCACCCCGGCCCAGGTGCCAAGCATGTCCAGCTCGAACGCCACCACGGGTCCGTCGACGGCCAACGCGTCGATGGCCAACAAGTGGGCCTCGGGCAGCGGCGGCAACTGGCGGAGGCGTTCCTCCAGAATCAACACCGGCGCGTGCAAGGGGCGCCCGTAGACTTTGCTGAGCCACATCTGGGCGATATACTGCGGGGCGTCACACACCACCGCCCAGGGGATGTGGTGGTGGTTCAACGCGTCCAACAACCTGGTGACGCCGGCGATGGGCCGCGTGTGGTCGTGGTACTTGACCGCCATCAGCTGGACCCACGCCAGCACCAGGTCGCGGTCGTGCGGGAGGTGGGGGAAGTGGTAGCGGAAGACCAGCGCCACCAGCATCCCCTGGCGTAGCAGGTGGTCGATGTGGCGCCACGTCACCGCCGTCGCCGCCGGCGCTTTCGAGATCTCCTCGCACCACGCCTGCCGGTGGAGGTCGTTGGTGTCTATGAGGGTGCCTTCGAGGTCAAACACCACCGCGTTCACCGGGATTCTCATCGTCAATTGACGGGTAAAGGGGTTTGCTTAGGTTAAGGAGTCAGGTAGATTTTCCCGAGCCACGGCTGGTGGGCTAATGATTGTCCCAGGGCTCAGAGGTAACACAGAGGTAACACAGAGAGTGGTACGGCACCGAGACCCCGTTTGTGGCACTTGTGGCACAAACAAAGAGTAATTATAATTATAATTAATCTGCTAGGGTGAGCTATGCTTACAATTGACTAATTGGCCCATTTGGTCATGGTTGCTGTCGCTTAGGCCTGAGGTAAGTCGTAACCCTGCGGTCCCCGCTTTTATCGCTGCTGTGTGGGGAACCCAATCGCACTAGGTAAACACCCGTGCAGCAAAGAAAACACCGACCCAGCCTCGTGGCGAGGACGAGACGTGGCGGGCGGCTAATCAGTTAGTATTGGAAAGTGTCGGCAATTCCCGGGGTGCTAGTATTTCTTACCATCAGTAAATGGCGACACGGATATCGGAAAAGCCTAACCTAGCAATATAAATAGCCTGCTATCACCTCCCCNAAAAATAGCCTGCTATCCCCCCCCCCCCCCCCCTTGTAAGAACCCTTTCACCGCCCTGCGGTTGCCCTTTGGTTTCCCTTTGGTTTCCCTTTGGTTTCCTTTACCTTATCTCAGACATTTTGTCGCCGCTGGCTCACGTGACACGCTCGGCCAGACCCGAAGTGGCAGTCGCCTCAGTGATTAAATATCCCGTCGCTGCCGTTGCCGCCGTCAAATTCGTCGCTGCCGCCACTCCGCCTGTTTTCCTGTTTATGTGGTACTGGCTCTTCGTTGCGGTGGGTGCGCTCTACGCCGTGTACACCGCCCTCGCCCTGTCGCTCTCCCGGTTCCTCTTTGTGCCCCCGTTGGAATGGCGAGACAAAATCGACAAAGTGCTCAACTTCCCCAAGCCCATCTACTTGAAATGCGGCATGAAACGGCTGCTGTACCGCCGCCGGTTAATATTGGCGTCGCAACAGCCGGCGTACTACACCAATTACACCAATAACCGCCTCAAGATCTTCCCCGGCGACAAGGACAACCGCGACGAGTTCGTCCGGGAAATGACCCGCCGCGCTCCCGACGACCCCCGCCGCCGCATGATCTACGGCTTCTTTCATCCCTACGCCAATAACGGCGGCGGCGGCGAGCGCGTGTTGTGGCAGGCGGTGAAGGCGACCCTCATCGCCGACGACAAACACATCGCCGCCATCTACGTCACCAGCGACGCCAAGCCCCTCGAGATCTTTGCCAAAGTCAGAGCAAAGTTTGGCATATCCGTCGACGAGGCCCGGTGCGTGTTCATCTACTTGCGCCGGTTCAATTCGTGGATCGACCACTGGAAACAGTTTACGCTTGCCGGCCAGCTTGTGGGCAGTTTTTTACTTGGAGCGGAGGCGTTGTTTGAGCTTACTCCGGACGTGTGGGTCGACACCCAGGGGCTTCCCGGCCCCTACATGGTGGTGGGGCTGAGGCTCCGCATCCCCATTATCGCCTACGTCCACTACCCGGTGCTTCAATCGGATATGTTTGCCAAGCTCCGCATCAGGCGGATGGCGGAGGTGTTTACTCACGGCTACGACGTCGCCGCCGTCGCCAAGTTCTGGTACTGGCTGGTGCTTTACTACACGTATATGATCCTCGGGGCGCTGGTGGAGGTGACCCTCTGCAACGGCACGTTTACCTATACTCATTTGAAACAGGTGTGGCGCCTCAATTCATCGTCGGTGATGGAAATCGTCTACCCGCCGTGTGGCGAGATGGCGATGCCCGAAGGCAGCGACCGCGAGCCCAAGACCAACACCATGGTGTACGTGGCTCAGTTCCGCCCGGAGAAGCGCCACGACCTCGTCGTCAGAGAGTACCACCGGTTCTTGCTGCAGGCGACCTCGATAAAGCCCCTGGCCATCCCCAAACTCGTGTTGGTGGGGCTGTGCCGCACCGAGTCCGACACCGCCACTTTGCACCTGCTTAAGGCGTTGGTCAAGGAGTTGGAGCTCGACGTCGAGTTCGCCGTCGACTGCAGCTACGAAGACCTCCAAGGGTACATTGCCCGGGCTAAATTTGGCATCAACGCCATGTGGAACGAGCACTTTGGTATCGGGGTTGTCGAGTACATCCACGGCGGGGCGGTGCCGATAGTCCATGCCCTGGGGGGTCCGTTCTTGGACATTTGCCACGACCTGACGCTGTTGGAAAAGCCCTATTATCGCAACACTAAGGGGTATTTCTTCAAGCTGGAAGAAGACCCCGACTTCGTCACCCTGGCCGACAACCAGCGCTACCCGCTGCTCAGCGACTTGTTGACGCAGATCGTGGTGGAAAACCCGTCGTTGTCGCTGGATGACCACCTCGACCTCATGCGCCAGCTGGCGGCGAAGGACTTGTACAAGTTTGACGACATCGAGTTCAATAAGGCGTGGGTGCGCCACCTTACTTATATCGATGCCCGCGAAAAGGAGTACCGCGTCACCCGTGGCGATATGGAAATGGTCTACTAGCCCTAGCCCTATAATATAGCATAATGACTACACAATATTTTGAGGTGGCGGTCCCAATTCAGTTTGAGAGAACACATTCTTAAAAACGCCTTAGCTATTTGTCAAAGCGATGGGTATAGGCAGTTAATTGAGTATCTGTCGACATCTATTAGTCTGGTGCCGCAAACGATGTTAGATTTCCCTAGCCTCATTTGAGTTTACACCCTGTCTACTGCCAAGTCTTTCCTCCACCAATCTAAAAAGCCTTATAGTCTGACACCTCCATTTCTTTGAATGCTAGTCACGTGTGGTTATCGAATTCCGATAAGGTTAATCTAGTGTCACACCCTTTTTTTAGTCGCGAGGCGGTACGCGCCCAGGGAAAGGACAGAGACATAGAGACAATTCAACTCACGTGACCAATAACGATAAACTGCGGAGGCAGACGCCCTCACCAAAAAACTCACTTGTCCCTAGTGTATTGACAACGCTACCAATGTCGTTCAAGTTCCCTTCGTTCAGCTTGGAGTCGCTCCAGAACTCGCTCCCGACGATGGAGCTGGTGAAGGAGCTGTTCAACAAAGTGTCCAAAGACATCCAGCCGTTTGCCGAGCGCACGGGGCAGATGATCAATAACCAGGTCGCCCAGCTCCAGCAGTTGGCGCTGGAGGCCCAGGGCAACGCCGAGGTGTCGGAATTGCCCGCCGACTACTTGGAGTTGGAGCGCCAGTGCGACGCCTTGCTCAGATTGTACCAGGAGTTGATCCAGTTCGATAACGACACCTACGCCAAAGTGAGCTACGACTACCCCCCGGGCAACTACGCCATCAACCGGTTGCGCGACGCCAACGTCAGCGGGGCGATTCTGAACAAGTTCAACCAGTTGAAAAACGCCGCCAGCCCCCAGGAGTTTGAACAGGCCATTCTTGGCGGCGGCGACCAGCCGGAGGAAAACCCCGCCGAAGACGAGTACCACATCCAGCAAGTGGTGATCCCGAAGACGTTGTACGGCCACTTGGCAACGATTGCCCAGACCAACGCCGACGAATTGCAGAAGCTGGACTCGCCGATCGCCCTCGTGTTGATGCAAATGTCGTCGTCGTACACCGAGGTGGCGTTGGCGCGGCTCGACCAGGACAAGAAGATCAACGAGGTGTCGCACCAGTTGGTGCAGGTGCTCAACCATCAGTTCATCCTGGTGAACGAGTTGCGCAAGAAAGTGTACGCGGCGCGGGCCGAGTTCGACCTGTTTAGAGCCAAGCACCAGGAGGACGAAGAGAACGAAGAGTTGATCGCCAAGGAAGACACGTTGGTGCTGGCGACCGAGGTGGCGGTGGTGGAGATGAAGCGGTTGTTGCAGCCGCTGAAAAACGTCGACTTGCTCAAGCAGTTGGCCCAGGCGCAGGTCGAGTACCACCAAGAGGCGGCGAAGCGGTTGCAGGCGATGTTGGACCAGGTGAAGTCGGTCGACGTCAAGGACGACGAGGAATAGCTCTATAGGTGAACCTTTAATTGAATTTACGTTTATGACCAATGAAGAAGACAAAATATGAATTAATAACATCAAACTTCTACGTCGTGGGCATGGTCAAAAAGAGGTCCTACCCGGATTCGAACCGGGGTTGTTCGGATCAAAACCGAAAGTGATAACCACTACACTATAGAACCGCACACGAGCCCGTGGTTGTTATGCACATCGCACGCTACAGCCACACCATCAGTAACTCGAATTCTGTCAATTTTATGCAAGTTACCAGCATTCCCAGAGTTTGATTACGCCAGACTCTTACCAATAACCGCATTCAAAACTCCATTTCTCTTTTCAACCGTCACTTATATCAATCCACCATAGTGCCCCTAGTCCGTCAACACTATTCGCACACCCAATATTTACCACATCAACCCTTTAGGCGTACACTTCGTCACCCAATGCCTCCCAAGCCGCCGTCGACGGCATCACCAAATACTCGGGGGCCGTCACCGGGGTCGTCCCGACCACTGCAGACCCGCAAACGGACACGGAACCCGAAGCCGAAGTCCCTGGCCAAGCCCAAACAGTCGCGGTCCCAGCCGCCTACTAATGCGCCCAAACCTCCAGAACACGCCTTACTCGAGGTATTTAAACAACTAAAGCAGTTACGGCTAGATGCTTTAATCGCTGACACTGAGGGGAAGGCCAAGGAGTTCAACCAGGGGCTCCAACCGACGCTTGAGCCCCTTCGCCACACCACCCACTCACGGATACTCCAGGAGGCTAACCTGATACAGTTCGGAGCTCAACAGTACTTGCGCAACGCCATCGACGCCATCACTCTCGGCATCTACTTGGACCTCGAGAGTGAGATGGAGTCTTTAAACGATAAATACCCTCATCAGCACCAGCCCCATCCTGAGTGGTTGCGAGAGTCGTGGCTGCTACTCGAACGACTCTATCGTTATCTCGACTACTTCCAGTCTCCCTGGCAGGCGCTCGGGCTCCTCAAACGGTTTTTCCCGCAGGAGGACGTGCTTGAGGCCACCTACGAAAATCGGTTGACCCCGCTTCGCGACGCCGTAGGCTTATTGATCAAGCAGCACCGGCGTGACGAGAGTACGGGGGCGCTTGTCCGGGGCATCATTGTGGCCCTTTTGGATCTCCTTCCTGACTGGTTCGGTGGGGACGGCCACACGGCGTTGACATTGAAGCACCAGGCGTTGGCCAACGTCGCTTACTTCACCCCTCCGCCTTCACCCAAGTCAGCTACCACCACTAAGCTGACCCAGAATACCACCATTGCCCAGGAATGGGAATACTACCGCAACCTCACGCTGAAGGCTGCCACCGGCAACAATGCGAAACAAGCGACGCCACCAGTCACCGCCGTGGAGACTACTCACAGCTTAGAAGATGACGCCTCCAGTGATGAAGCCTCTGATGATGAAACCACCTCCCTTGAGGATCACATTGTCTCGCCCTCAGACTACGAGTCACGCTTAAATAACATTGTCGACCACTTCTATGTTATTGCCGTCGATACCATTGAGTTCCTCGATGACTGCTACACAATACCCCCTGAGGAGTCGTTTAAAGATGCCTTGACTCGCATTTTCGGCAAGGTGTACCAGGCCCAGTTCACCAGCATAAGTGAAGCCCGCAAGCACCAGACGGCAACGACCAAGGAAGTGTTGCACAAAGTTGATCAGATTGTCGGCAGTATGGCGGTCAAACCCAACGAAGTCGTAGAATTTGTTGGCGATCTCAACGACTTCATCGACAAGGTATACACTGATGCCATCATGTTTGCGATTGAATCGCAAGTGCCCATGGCCTACTTCGATGACGGCACTCATGCTTACCTGCTGAAAGAACTGATGTTGAGTGATTTCCAAAAGGTGAAACCTCACATGATCAAAGTGCCGTGGGGCAACGTCTCCACGAACGGATCGGGTTTCCTCACGATTTACGACGACCAGAACCGCGGTCTCAAAATGCAAGCTGAGTGTATTCTCACAGATGTCAAAAGTATAGACTCGTTCAAATTACTGGACCGTCACCCGGCTTGGATCCCCAAACGCTACCTCATCAAGAGTGGTTATGATTTTGTCGATCTTGGCAAAGAAGGGTCCAAATCTGTTTTGACGTATAACCACCAAACCTACCGCAACAAGGCGGGCGGCATCATTTGGGTGTTGAACAATGACGAGGGCAATGCCTGCTTGCCAATGAAGTATACGCCTAAATTGAAAAAGATGATTAGAGTTTTCAGTCGCTTACAAAACATTTCGTACGAAAACTTCTGTGAGCGGGGAGGCTTAAGCGATGATGACTTCAGCGACGATGAAGACGCCAGCGACGATGAAGACACCAGCGATGATGAAGACGCCAGCGACTCTGACTAAGGTCGCCAACTCGTTGTCGCAAGAACAATGACTATATATGAGTCACCTAATATACAATTATAGCGTAAATCGTAAAACGTCTATTTGTGGTTAGGCCTTAATGTAAGTGGCATCGATCTTTTGAAGACTGGGGCCAAGATACAAGGTAAGCTTACGGCGGTAGGCGGTGGGGTTTTCCGTTTGCACCGGGTTGCCCTCGAAATAAACGGTGTCCAACTCGGCAAGTTTACCCAATTGTTGGCCGATATTTTCAAACGAGGAGATCTTGTTATAAGAACACCAGAAGTCGGTGAGTTGAGTCAAGTGTTGGAGGTTATCAAGGTGGGTCAAGCGATTGCGGGTGACGTCAAGCACTTGAAGCTTGGTACAGTTCTCCAAGCCTTCGATCTTCTCGATACCGTTATGGCTGAGGTATAACTCCTCCAAATTCACCAACTTGTCCAAGCCTTCCATCTTCGTAATCCGGTTGCTTTGGATGGACAAGATGCGTAAGTTGTGAAGGTGGTCCAAGTTTTGAAGTCTTTGGATGCGGTTTTTACCCAACCAGAGCTGGGTCAACGACGGGAGCAGATGCATCGTTTCCGAGATCTCCTCGATGCGGTTGCCGCCCAATTCCAAGTTTTTGAGCTTTGTCAATGTTTCCAACCCTTTGATTTCCTTGATCTTATTTTGGACAAAGTATAAGTTCTCGAGGTTGACCAACGTCTCGATGTTCTTGATGTTTTTGATATTGTTGAAGCTGAAGTCAAGGTTCTGGAGGTTGACCAAGTGCTTGATGCTGCTGCTGATGTGGTTGATGCGGTTATCGTACAAGTCGAGCTCCTCCAACGTGTCGGAGACGCCACTTAAGGCGACGATCGAGGGGATAAAGTTCTGGCGTAAGTTGATGGCTTCAAGCTTGGGGAACCGTTCGAGGTGGAGGTCTTCAAGGCTCGATATCCGCAAGTGGATCAACTCGATGTAGTCGGTGTCGACGGGGATATCGGCGGTCAAGTCCTGGTCAGCGTCAATTGACTCCGGGTGGGGGTCGGGAATCACCGTCCCGGGGTACTCGACGGGTAATGGTTCCTGGGAGGCGTCGATCTCCTCGTCATCGGTGGCCTCATCCTCGGTATGGGAAAGCACATCGTTTTCTTCTGGGAGCGTCATTGATCACGTTATAATTGGAATAGGGGACTGGAAGAGAAGTTGAGTCGAGTCTGGTTAATGCAGGTAAAAACAGTGATTTCAGATTTGGGGGTTCCTGATGAGTAACGGAGTATTAATGACGACAGGGCGCTACTAACTGTGCGGCGATCACTACAGCAAAGACAAAAACAGCCCTGATCGATCCTTGTCACGTGGCTCAGGTCATGTGATCGCTCGCACCAATGAAAATCTCGATATAGGCCTGAGTATAAGTAAGCAAACAGAGTAAATTGGGTGGCAAAGAAGAAGACCTATTAAAGTGTGAGATTCAGATTATTGTGTGTATTTTATTTACAAAGGGGCGTGGTGTCCGTGGGTGCCCAGCTTAGAACTTTTGTTCTTCGGCGTAGATGTAGTCGATGGCTTCGCCGACGGTCTTGATTTCGTCGGAGATCTTGTCGGGGATTTCCAATTCGAATTCTTCTTCAAGAGCAACCAAGGCTTCGACGGTGTCCAACGAGTCGAGGCCCAAGTCCTTTTGGAAGTTGGCTTCGAGCGACAACTTCGATTCGTCGACGGCGGCGACGGTCTTGAGGGCTTCGAAAGCTCTCTTGGTCACTTCGTCAATGCTGATAGGGGGAGCCACGTAGGTTCTGAGGGCCACGGGAGCTCTGAACACGGGACGGGCGGCGGAACGGAGGGCCAATCTGAACATGGTTTGATGGGGTTGAAAAGGGTGTGGGTTTGTGAGGTGAGAGCGCCAACGAAAAATTTCGGCTACACCCCGGTGCGGCGTCACTATATGCAGGTGGGAAAACCCGCTAGCACCACCGCAGTGAGAAGGGTCTTTCGGTCAGATCCGCGTGGCCCCTCACTACTTATCCGACGGAGATTAATGACAATGTCCTTTGACATTAATTTCGGATAATGTCCTGATTGGGACTGGTCATCAAATCTCGGTCCATATGGTCAGGCTTGTAGGGTTTCTTCAACTGGATTGAGTAAATAGATTTTGTAATGTTCGTAGCGTTTGCTGTAATCGATTCACATTTAAGCCCGTAGGTCTTAATGAATGGAATTGAAATTAAGTATATTTTAATTAGTAAAGTTTTGAACGATTGGCAATGGTGTTGGCGGGTTTTGTCGTATGTTTGCCAGGTGTATATATCTGTTGCGTTGAGCTCGCAGAGAGTGTTCGTACAAACCTTAAGGAGACAACTAACAGAGTTGACAGAGACGAATTTTGCAAACTGAATTCGAGGTTCTTGATACACACACGACTTATTTCAGGTATTTGAGGCATACACGAATTTTTCTATTTATCCCGCATACGTGATTATAGCTTTCGCGTGCGCAATTATACATTGTTTGTATATGGACACCATTGCGCTTCCATAAACCCTACGTTTTCATAATGAAGGCAAAACAAAATGCGCTGAACCCTTGACTTGAAATTACCTATGCCCGAAGCTCGCTAACAGTTCTATTGTTCGAGTCACTGGTCTTAACAATGACTATCAATGCGAGTCCATAGAAAGTGAATTCTGAGAAATCAGCCAAATGCGAGATTCCAGACCTTTCAGACACTCGATTACATCCTCAATTTTCTGGCATCAGTTGTCTAAGCATTCGATTGATTCTGTCGCCCACCACAGCCTCCAGTTTGAGAGGAAACTCTATCATGATAGTTTGGAGTCCCTCTGGTCAATTGAATATAATCTGGGTTGTTTTACACACCATTGAGGTTGACTATCATCGGCATGGCAACTTGATCCGTCATATTGCTCATCGAAACTGTGGGGATAGAACCTGCCCACAAGTTTGCAAGCATCTGCGATGATTTCAATGCTACGTATGCGCTTGACGATAGTACCGTCATTGAAAATATCGTGCATTGAGGTGATATGTGTAAATTAAACAGTTTCAAAGGCAAGTCTGGTTGCCAGTGGTTTCGATCTATTCCATAATTTGTAGCGGTAATAATAACTCAACCAGTCATATGTATTCATAAACTACACACTAATTCACCATCAGTCTCCAGTTCAAGGCGGTGCGCTTCTTGGTCAGCCCCGTGCCCATGCTCAACTGGTCGACGCCCGAGGAGCTCTTATCAAACGAAAGCCCCGACACCCCCAGTGCCAGCGACGCCAGCGACGTCGTCAGCTGGGTCCGGATCAACCGCGACCCGGGGGCGTGGTTACCGGGCAACAACGGGCCCGAGATCGACCCGGGGATCAGCGACCCCGGGATCAGGGGGCCGGAACCACCGGTGGTGTTGTTCGAGCTCAGCATCCCCAGCACCGAGCGCTTGTCGCTCATAATCAGCGTTTGCGGCTGGAAGTGGGGCGTGGTGTGGTTGTAGATCAGGTTCTCGTAGTCGGTGCTGATCTTCAACGCCTCGATGTCCTCCTTGAAGTTCTTGCGGTACAACTCGACCAACACTTCGTGGGACCCCTTCATCGTCAGCGGCACGAGCTTACCGTGCAAGTGCAAGCACCGGTTCAAGATGATGGTCAAGTCGTTGAATGCCAGGCGGAGAATGCGGATCTTGGCGGCGTACTCTTCCTTACTGTTGTACTTGGCGTCGGAGAAGAAAGTGCGGTACTGGCCCACGCCCCCGTTGACGGGGGAGTCGACGGTGCCCGCCAAGTGGCGCAGCAAGTCGTTCATCAACGACGTGTAGTCGGTCTTCTCCTCGAACGCGATGTTGATCATCAGCTCCACCTGGACGAGGTCGTTGTTCTTCGACACCACGGTGCGGATGGCGTTGTCCAACGGCAGCAACTTCACCACGGTGGTCGCCTTGATCTCCAGGCGGTTCATCAATGTCGGGAACGAGAGGTAGGTCTCGTAGGTCGTCTCCTCCGTCCACAAGTCAAACACCGAGCTCAGCCCCGGGATCTTGCGGTTGGTAGTGAAAAAGCGCAAGTCCTTGTTGCGGGCGTATTGCCGCACCCCGATCGACGTGTTGAACAACTTGTCGGAGATCTCCGCCACCGGCTCCACCGTTTGCACGTGTAAGTAACGCCCCGTCTGGATACGTTCGCGTAAACGACGGGCCTCCTCGTCGTCCAGCACGATGCGGGCCCCGGGGTACAAGCGGAGCAACCGTTCATGGATCAGGGTGATGTGCTCAAACGGCAACCCTTCGTAAATCTGCTCCTTGCCCCGAATGTTGGTGGGGAACCCGGCGCCGATGAACGCCACCCTGAAGAACAGCGGCAGCAACTTGTCCATCAGCTCGAGGTCAAGGTACAACTTGGCCAACTTGTTGTGGACGTAGGCAAACAGCTTCAAGTCGTAGGTGTGCTTGTTGTAGGCGTCCAAAAGCTCATTGTAGGTGTCGGTGGCCCGTTCCAACGAATTGCCCTTGATGTAGTTGTTGGCAATCAACTTGTACAACGTTTCCTTCCGTTCAAACGCCGTTTGCTCGGGGAACTTGGGGCGGAACAGCGCCGGGAAAATGGTGTTGTGGTCCCACTGGTAGGTCAGCGCCAACAACTCGAGCGAGAGCGCCGCCTGGATGTAGTCGTTGCGGGCCAAGTGCTCTTCGTACATCGAGTTGATGAACGAATGGAACAACTCCGGCTTGTTGGCGTTCTTGAGGTAGGCCTTGATGTTGAGCTTGTGGAAGGTGCGGTCGTCGTCAAACTCAGGTCCCACCGGGACCGCATTCAAGTCGTTGAGCACGTCCATGAACCCACGGAGAGTCTCGATAAACTTGTACACAAGGCCGAATGCTTCGTCTTCGCGGTCCAAGCAGATGGTCACCTTCATCCGCTCGATAAACCGTTCTTGTTCCAGCTTACTGGGCTTGTAGGCGTTGCGGTAGTAGATGTCGTGCAACCCCACAAGACACTCCTTCTCAATGTCAACGACGGTGTCCAGCAAGATGTACTCGGAAATGACAATCAGCCATAAGATCTTCACCCCCACTGACTGACACTCGAAGTTACGTTGCAACAGGAACAACATAAGGTCTTGCAAAATGCCGTAGTCGTGGTTGATAAACTCCACTTGGTAACCGCCAAACTTGTTCAAGTTGAAACGCAAGATGTCTTCGTTGGTAGCGTCCCAGGCTAAGGCATCCCAGGCCTCATTCACCAAGTAAGCAATACGGTCACGCATGGTACCCGTGATCTGGAACGCCGCCTTCTTGGGCACGCTCAGCAAGTGTTCGATAGATACGGGCGCCAACGTCCCGAGTCTCAACAACGTCTTGAGGTAGTTACCCCAAAGCACCCGGTCAAACATTTCCAGCTCTTCGATGGCGGGAACATAGTAGTGGATGAGCAACGGGCGCACAAGCTCCAACGCCGTCAACAGGCCCTCGGCGATCATGGCGTAGAGAGTGAGCCACTTGTCTTCGGGGAAAAACTTACCTTGTCTCATCAACTTCACCCCCGAGATAAGGGTGATGATATCTTCGTTTTGGAAGTCGTGGGCGAGGTACTGGTCGGGCAAGAAGAAGTCGTTGGTGATCTTGGTGTTGAGGATCTTGGAGAACCCTTCGTTGCCGGCGGTGGCCTTACCGATCTTGGCAATGAAGCAGAACACGGTGCAGATTTCCACCAACACCTCCACAAGCACCTCGTCGTTGACGATGGGGTCAATCAGCACTTCCTTAAATGGGTACTCGGTGGGGAAGATGTGGGTGAAGGTGCGGCGCAGCTTGAAGTAGTCGTTGCCGCGGGTGAACTTGTTGTATTTGATGAACGTGCGCAGAAGTGCCGGCAAAAGCTTCAGCAACGAGTAGCACAAGTCGATCTCGTCGGTGAGGCCCTTTTCAAACACGGTGTCCCAGAGGAGAGAGCACACCGCGCTCAACACCGAGCACGCCAATCTCGTCGCCTCGATGTCGGTGGGACCAAGCAACACCTGCATCGCCCACGTCACCGACTTCGCCACCAACACCAGTCTCGTTTCCGCCAGTTCCGCCACCAGGGTGTTGAACAAGCGGTGGATCAACATGAGCTTCAGGATGACGATTTTGTGGTCCTTTTGCACCCCTTGGGGCTTCTTCATGTTGTAGACGTCTTCGTTAGCCCCCAACCCGCGAGTACCAATCAAGTCGATAAAGTTGACGATGAAGCGGAAAATCTTAAGCTCGTCCAAGTGGGCGCGGAACATGAGCACGTAGTCGATGATTTCCAAGATCATGATTTGGTCGTTGATCAACGCGTTCAGCTGGATCAGCAAGAAGAACGCCGCCAGCTTGAACAACAGGCCCAACGCCTTCATGAACTTATCCGACACCGACGGGTCGACGGAGTG
The DNA here is from genome assembly GCF_008704595.1 of Diutina rugosa. Classification (NCBI taxonomy): domain Eukaryota; kingdom Fungi; phylum Ascomycota; class Pichiomycetes; order Serinales; family Debaryomycetaceae; genus Diutina; species Diutina rugosa. Next base: position 23,223 of record NW_022995135.1, on the reverse strand, counting down.
GATGGCGAGCTTAAGCAACAACAGCAAGATGCGGCACATCAGCCGGCACATCAGGTTCCAGTTCAGCTCGGCGCGGGAGAAGATCTCGGAGATCTTGGTGAGCAAAAACACCCCCAATGGGGGTAAGTTGGTGTAGCGGTGGGTGAACGTGTCCATAAGGTACAAGTACTGGTCCTGCTTGCCGAACACCGTGTCCAAGAGATGGACAATCGCCTTAAACGCATTGTCCTGGAGGATCTCGATCAGCGGCAGCGGCGGCTGAGCGTTCAGTATGTCGACAATCAGGTACAACAGCAGCAAGAGCTCGGGGAAGTACTTGACCAACTGGGAGATGTCCAACTTGCAGAACGCCACCAACGAGTTCAGCAACTCGTCGACGCCCTTTTGCCCCACTTTGAAGAACCGCTCAAACTGGAAGATGTGGTCGATCAGCACGTCCAGGTTGTAGATCTTGCCGATGTACTCGGTCAGCAACTCGAGCTGGGCCATGGGCAACTTGGTGGTGACGGAGACGATGTCGATGGTGTGGGTCTTTTTCTTGTTGAACTCGACGAGGCGGTTGCCCAGCTTATACAAGAGTTTCCCCTCCCCGGCAAGCACCCCGTTGACGAACAATTCAAGCACGATGTAATCCTCTTTGGGGAGCTTTTTCGACGGGTTCTTCAACGACACCCCGTTGACCTTGACGATTTCGCCGATGACCTCGTCGGGGAACACCGAGATGAACTGCCACAGGCGTTTTTCCTGTTGGTTCAGCGCCTTGGCAAACGTGATGAGGTCGTTGTTGGGGGTCAGCACCTCGAACGTCAACAAGTCGTCCTTCAGCGACGGCTTGAGCAAGGAGATCTTGCCCATGGTCAAGTAAATGCGCTCGTAGTTTTCGGCGAGGGGGTCGAAGAAGATGGGCTTAATTCGCGAGATCGGCGCCAGCGTCACTGGGTTGTACAGCTGGGCCGAGAACTGGTGCTTGAACTCCTTGACCAGCACCACTAACTTCTCCGCCCGCGGGTTCACCGCCACCCCGTGGTTGGCGCCGGCGATGATGCGGTCGACGAGCTCCCCCCACCCGTTGTTGATGACGCCCGCCAGCGCCAAGTCGTCGTTGCGGTGGCCCTTTTTGTGGTTCATGTACGAGCCAAACAACCGGATGGTGAACTGGTGGGCCTCGCCCAGCTCCAACGCCCCCTGGTTGCGCGAGAAGATCCGCGTGATGTCGGTGACGCCGGCAGCGACCCCTTTCTTCACCCGCCGCACCAGGCGCACCCCTTGCGTCTTTTGCGATAAGTCGACCTCTTCCGTAAGTACGGCGACGAGGTACACTCTCAGGTTCTCGATCTCCAGCGAGGGGATGTTGCGGAAAAGCGCCGCCAGGATCTTCTCCACCTGGACCAACTCGTCGACGGAGTTAGTGTGAACGGCAAACGCCTCCGTCAACCGCTTGCGGTTGTTACGGATGTAGAGGTAGGCGATCATCCCGGCAAACCCCGGGGGCTGGTACCCCGACGACCCCAGCACCAGCTTGAAGTCAACCAAAATGTGCGACGGCGGCTCGTGGTTCAACTTGCGGTTGGGCGCCGGCATCAACAGGTACTGCTGCTGGTTGTGGTGGATGTTGATGGGGAAGTTGGGCTCCAACGAACACAACACCTGGTTGAAGGCGATGCGCGAGGGGCTGGCGTTGGCGTTGCTAAGCAACTCTCCCAGGAAGGCGTCGCGGGCAAGGATGGCCTTGTAACCGGAGATGTCGGTGTACAGGTTGTCCAAGTCGTACAGGGTGGCGTTGAGACGGGCGGCGCGCAGCGCCAACTTCTTGGGGATCTTGTTGAGCAAGAACGTCGCCGTTTCCTTGGCGACCTGGATCTCGTTGGTGGTCAACAACGAGTTCATCAACTTGACCCGCGTCTCGTGCAACGAGTAGAAGATCGCCAGCAACTTGTGGAACAAGCGGAACTCGCCGATGGAGTACAAGGCGAAGATGTGGCACATGAGCAACTCCAACGTGTGCTTGATCTCCATGATCAAGTCATGGCCTTTATCCAACTTGTACAGCGGTAAAGGAGGCACCATTTCCCTCGGGTCGCGTTGCAAGTCGTCGGCGGTGCCCAACGCCTGGCGGTGGGCGATCTCCGAGTCCTGGATCGTCGGCACGACGTCGCCGTTGGTACGGTGGACGTTGTTGAACTGCTGGTCGACGGTGATGTTGACAATGGGCAATTGTTCGATCACTTTGACATACTTCAACGGGAACACCACCACGTTGATGTTGATCCCCGGCAACTCGTCCAAGTTGACCGAGGTGATGGTGAAGTCGTTGGGGAACGGCTTCAGACACACATACCCTCTCGCCCAGCGGGTACCTTTGGTTTCGAAGATGTAGACCTCGTCGCCAGGGTACAAGTTGCGCAAGTGGTCGTTCAAGAGGTTCGGGTGTTTCTCGAAGGGGAGAAACGGCTTGATGATCTTCCCGCGGAGGAAGTGCTCGGTCGGCGTCCACGACATGCGATCAAGCGTTAATCAGGGTGAATCAAGTGGTAGGCGGGGATCGACGTTTTTAATTTCGTACGTGGGGCGGCGCCTGCAGACAGTGGCCGAGGGCGGTACTCGAGAAAAACCCCCCTCCACGCGCCCCCGGCAATGATGAAATGGGCGGCTATATAGCAAAAGAGCACTAGATAAGAAGGGGAGGAGCTGTTGTTATGGTTTGATGGTCGAGCCCTGACGGTGGTATTTTCGGTTGTCTGGGAAAATTTGGTGGTAGTATCGCGTAGAGGGCGTGTTGTTTGTCGGTTTGACTGGGATATTAGTCGAGGAAGGGTGTCGTGTCTCAATAGTTGTGAGCCCGTGTCGGCGTTCCTCGTCGCCTATCGCCTCTGCTCCCGCACTTACCCAATTGGGATAGCCACCATATTAATGTGAGCTTCACCACCATCAGCCTCTTAGTAAATGATGGCTGCTTGTTGGCTGTTAGTGGCATCTCACGTGTATTTGAGATGACCGTTTAAGGGTTTTTATATTCGGTTGTTACCGTTGCTGGCTAGAGGTGGGGGAGGGGTATGGTGAGGCGGCGACGGGAGTGTGGCTATATATGGCATGCGTAATCCATCGGCAAACAGACGAGGCCTGTATGATCGAAATCACGTCAGAGAACGTCATCGCTGACTTTGATGATGACTAACGAACATGAAAGCTTCTAGAGGCACGCCTCTAGACTCTGTGGTGGAATACGGTACCTAACGCTCTCTACAAGACGTTGACTAACATATCAAGATCGGCAACAGTCGTGCCGTCTTATACACCTCTGGAAATGGGGCTCTAATCAAGGTCTGGCATTGTAGCTGCGATAGAACTGGCCGTGGCCGTCGTGCTCACTGCCATGCGAGCACAGTAACTCTACATGGTGATTCGTTCATTGTCTTCGTTCGGGTCTTTCACAAGGCAATCATGTATTCCTTTGAAATCTCTCGTATCTCAAGTTTTTAGGTTATGGCACAGTTTTCTTTACAAACGAAAATAGATATTTGAGTGAGAGGATGGTGGTCTTCAACGTGGCAATCATTGTTTAAGCTGTACGGCTAATACACTACGCCATGTCGCCACTTCATCTCCGCTGTGGTTCCCCTGATAAGGTTAAAGTGCGGTCATCGCCTCCGCTTGAACGTTACTCTGTAGTTGACAGTTTCGCTAGGAGGACTCATGTGGTGGGTGGGTGTCTAGAAGCGTCTAATAATAATACATAAGGGTCGGGTCAGGCAATCCAGTTGGCGAACCGACGACAGGTGTCCTTGAAGCTGCGCCCGTTGTACTCGCGGCCTTTATCCCAGATGTAGCGGTCCATCTCGGTGCGCCCGGTGTCGAAGTCGAGCCGTTCGAGGGCGGGGATGTGGGACCGCTTGATCACCTTGTAGCCGAGGTAGAGGACGGCGAAGGCAAACAACAGCCCGTACAGCGAGAAGAAGAACCACGTGTCCCAGGTGCCCCCCAAGAACACGACGTACCCCATGGCGAGGAGAATGAGCGCCAGCCCCACCATGCCGAAGATCGCCGTGTACGGCTGGAACGGCAGCTTGTAAGGGTACTCCTTGTCGTCGCGGGCGATGATGTCGGGGCGCCGTTTGAGCCCGTAGTAGAAGCGTATGTACAGCAAGCACATGGCGAACCACACCATGATCCCCAGCAGCAGGATGATCAGGGTGAGGTTTTGAAACACCGTCGTCGCCTTCTCGCTGACACAGATGTACGACAAGAGGCCGAAGCTCAGCAGGAACAACACGGCGACGTAGGGGATGCCGTAGCGGTTGACCCACCCCAACATCTTGGGCGCCTTCCCCTGGAGGGCGAGCGAGTACACGGTGCGGCTCAGCACGTAGATCTGGGAGTTGCCGCAGCTGACGGCAAAAAAGACGAGAAAGCCGTTGACGATGCCGCCAGCGGTGCACTGGTTGACCGTCTGCAAGGCGATGTTCCACGGCAGCTGGGACCCCAGGGGAAACCCGGCAAACACGTTGGCCTGGGGGCCGCAGTGGTTGCCCCCCAAGTGCTCGATGATGGGGTTGGTGGCCAAGTCGCTGTCGCTGACCCCGGGCTCGCCCAGGTAGTAGCGGAGCAACCGGGGGTCGCCGGCGTAGATGTTGAGCGACACCACGAACACCGCAAGGACGTAGAAGATGATGATGCGCAAGAACACGCGTTTAGTGGCCGAGGGGAGGGCTTTACGGGGGTTCTGGGCCTCGCAGGCGGCGATGCACACGATCTCGGTTCCCAGGTACGCGAACAGCGTCACCAAAAGGGCGACGATAAACGCCATGAACCGGCCGCGGGCGCCGCCGACGCCGTCGTGGACGTTGCTCCCGTCGTCAAACAAGTTGAACGTGGGGCGGAAGAGGCCGTAGATCAAGTTGTGGGCATAGTCCAGCTGGGCGTGGTCCCAGTAGCGGAAGCCGATGTAGCTGCCCCCCATGCCGCCAACGTTGATGACGATCATGAGGATGATGAGCCCGAGGGCGCAGAGGAGCTTGATAAACAGCGAAATGTACTCGATCTCGCCAAACACCCGGACGTCCATCAAGTTTGCCGCCACCGTCACGAGGAGGAAAAGCGTGACGAACCCGGCGGCGCTGCCGGCGTTGTCATGGATGTGGAGCCAGGGGTAGTAGCTGAGCAAGATGACGCAGGCGACGGTCTCGCCGGCGAGTCCCACTGCGAAACTGAGGAAGTAGAGCCAGCCGACGGCAAAGCCAAACGCGTCGTCGATGAACCGCAGCAGGAGGCCCAGCACCCCGTCCACCACCAGCACGAGCGTCACCATCTCGCAGAACAGGACAAGGGTGGCGATGACGATTAAACCGCATATCAGAAACGCGAGAAAGGCGCCGAAGCCGCCGGCGATGTTGATCGCCTTGCCCGAGTTGAGGAAAAGCCCCACTCCCAAAGTGCCGCCGAACGAGATCATCTGTAAGTGGCGGATTTTAAGCCGCCGCTGGAGGTACACCAGCGGCGCCAGCCCGCTGGCGGCGTCGGCGTCGCTCTTGACGCTGTAAGGGGTGTCGCCGCCGCTGGTGAAGTCGTCGGTGCCGACAAACAGCGCCAGCTTCTTGCTGTAGGTGCGGTAGGTGGGCGGCGGCCTTGTGGGGGGTTCCTCGGTGCGGCAGAAGTGGTCGGGTATGCCCTCAGTGGTGGTCAACACCTTCAGCTTGTCCGAGGGCATCTGGTTGCCAATCCATGCGTTGAGCTCGGTCTGGCGCACGTAGCGGTGGTAGTCGTCGAGATGGCGCAAGTGGAACACCAGGGCATCGTCGTTTGAGGTTTGTGTGGCGGTGGTCTGGGCGTAGTGCTGGTACCAGCGCAAGTACTTGAACCGGTGGTCGCCGCCGTTGGGAAGCGCGGCGCCGCCAGCGATGGCGTCGGCCATCAGCTCGAGCACGGTAGGGTCGAGCTCGGCAGGGGAAGTTTGGGGGGCGGCGTGGTCGCCAAAGAGGCCGCGGGCATCGACGGTTGACGCCAGCGTCAGCGCCGAGGTCGCCCCCAGCGACGCCAGCGGGTGCCTCGGGGCGAGGGCGGGAAAGAGCGGGTTGTTGGCGATCAGCTCGTCGTCGTCGCTGCTCGAGGAGCTCCATCGCAGCAGAGCCCTCGAGCCCGTCATGTCGGGATATCGGGGTATATGTGGTATTAAGGGAGGGGGTAGGGTACCAGGCGCTCGATTTCCGGTTGCGATAAGATGGTGTGCGCGCGGGTCGCCGGTTGCGGGCCCTGGGGACATGCTCACATCTTACTAATTTACCGTATGGGTTCCGCCGCACCCCCACCGTTGCTTACGATTACCAGATCTATCTTTACGAGTATAATGAGGGGATAGACCTTTGAATTAAAGAATACTAATTATGGGGGTTTCAGTAGTTGTTGGTGGCGGTGGTGGTGAGGCTTTTGGTGAGGGGGGGGGGGGGNGGGGGGGGGGGGTGGTTTAGAAGGTAAGGGCATTGTTTGTCTCCTTTGGGCCGATGATAAGCCTTTGTGGCCAATCAGTTAGACGGTGATCACTTTGTGTACAAAACGACTAGCTTTTTGAAATTGAAAGACAACTGAGAGCCGTCGACGTCGCATCACTCAAATCAACCGATAAAACGCCGAGATTACTCATAGCTTTCCAAAGCTATATAGCTGACTAGAGCTAGCAGTAGTGGCCCTCGCGCGCACCGTGCGAATAAGGCCCATATTGGAATCAATACGTTTGGCGATAACGTTTATGATGAATGAACCATGAAGTAGGGTTTGAAGTTAAATGTGCAGCTTTGCTAGCTTTGCCGGTTACATCCTGCATATACCAACACGGGCCACTCGTCTAAGACGTCGTTCTCAATCTTTTCGAATCCTGCATACTGCACCGCTCGTCAAAGAAATTATTTTAAATTTTGATTTCAAATTTTTTTTTCCAAATTTTTTCTCTCTCTAGAGATCTTCTAATTGCTATTGTACATCTATTTGGGCTGTGCCGATCATACATTTGGATTCAAAACTCACTTAAGTTGTTCTGTTGATGGCATAAGTTTGACCAGAAGATTCCTTCACTACATGCAAGATTCGTACGAGAACGCACATAAAAGCGCCCTAAGTATGTCACTTTCTCCGTTGAGTTCATGAAAGTCTCGTGGCCAGTAGAATAGCATAATCTAATTATAGCCGTGATGATATAATTGACCTACTCATGAATTACAATATGATTATCGTGAGTACTGCATACAACAATCCATCTGCAAGTAGGGCAAGTAGGGTGCCGTAGCTTAAACTACGTCTAATTGAACGTAAACTTGCCCAGATATTTATCTACTATACTTCTGATGCCAAAGAATTTTATGGAGTTAATTAGAGGTCTTTACCGATTTTCGCTGATTTTGTATCACACTTTAAAGATTTTCACAACAAAATTCATAAAAATCCCATTTGCTGTTAGAAATGGTACTTTCAAGGTATAAATCACAGTGGTGTAATTTGTTTCTTTCTCAGGTTCAATATAGGTGATGAAAGACATCATTGAAGAATCATAAATGATATGCACATGCAATGCTTGTGTGCAGAACCCCAAATTTGAAAGTGTGATATAAGTGTCAGTAATTGTGGTAGCACCTATCTAAACCTTCCATACCAAATACACATGCTTCCAAATCACAATGATGGTTGTTAAAATGGGCTAGCCACCCTGTAAGTGCGTCGTACAGCTCAATTTGTTGTGTCTCGCATATTGGATGATGCACCTGCATACAAACATCGTAATAGACGAGGTGTTAAACCTACCCTATCACTTCTACAAACATCGCAGGTCAATTCCAATGTTTATTAGATGTAATAGACTACGCCACAAATCAAGGTCATCCGGAAAAAAAAATTGGAAAAAATGAAAAAAGTTTTTTTTCCACCATTAAACTCACATAGATACACCAATTTGAAAGTCAACTCTCCCAAAATCACATCAAATATACTTCCTATGCCAACAAATTTTATGGAGCAAACGGATTGAGTTTATCGAGTTTTTCTGATTTTATATCATACTTTTCAGGTTTTTCGAGGAAAAATATAAAAAAGTTGAACAATTCCCATTTGTTGTCACACGTATTATTTGAACACTAAAAATCGCAGTGACGTTGTTTGATTTCCTCTATGGTGTCATTTGCCTCATGAAAGAACTTCGGTAAAGTTCTTCGTATTTCTTGCATATAAAACGTTTGTGTGCAGGCACGAGGGTTGCAGGCATGAAATGTGTCAAACGCGGTGTTAGCTCTCAGAAAAACCTGTCAAGCCAAATAGACGTGCTGGCAGACTACAATGGTGCTGAAAACAACTAGCTGAACACCTTAGACGACCTCGAACTCGCAATCGTCTTGCACAATGCATTTGCCAACGAACATCATCGTTAGACGAAGTGTTACTATGCCTGCCTAGTAATTGCTGCAAACATCGCAAGTCGCTGCCGATGTTCACGAAATGCCACACTAGTCGAAGAAGAGACCTATAAACGAAAGATAAGATAGTCTACAGCTCATTGGAAGTGGTGTAGTTGTCAGCTCAGGTTATGCTTTGATTCTCTTTGAAGGTTACCTGTCATTAGTTGGGGAATTAGGGGAAATGCGTCGTGCCCTGAAGAAGGTTAAAATTCAGAGGTACGAACTGCACCCTCGGCCCAAACGTATCAATAGTTTGCCGTTTCCATTGGCTACTGCTGAGCTAATTGGGTATGGCGGGCGCCTTGTGGATTAGGCTTTAGGCTTGGGCTGTGATTTAATCGAAGCCCATTCGTCAGCTGGTGAGGCCAAACGAAGGAAATCAGAGAAACTAGCATGTATCCCAATTGAGTTTTGGGTCGTCTGCCTAGCTTGTTTGTTGCAAGGATGAGTCGGCTTCCTGGACGGGATAAGTCGGAAAGAACGATTGTACCCAGCTTCATAGCGATGTGATCGCTTTTGTGATCGGCTCCCTCTACTATGAGGTGAAACCCACTCTGACGGACGCTATCACCTGCTAATTGCTTGACTGGTGCTCTGTCACGCTACTACCAAACGTACGCCGACTGTTTAGCTTGACAAGTCCCTATAGAATCAAGATAGTCATTGAAGATCGCTTAACGCGAACAGAATGGTAAACACTCTCGACGACGACGGTCCGGACATGGTAGAGGTGAAAGAAAATTACCTACTTAACTTATCGATCAGTTGCTATAGAAGCCGATCAAAGCAATCAGCTGGGGAATAAATACTCATCTACTGACAGCGATTCCGGTTAGCCTAGCTGGTAGTATCATCTCCTACGCCCGTTAGGTGCCCGTCGCCAGGTTATTTATGGGTGTTTTGTTGCGTTGCTAGGTGATGTTTTGGTTCCTGCACCGTTTCCCGTCACATGTGCGCGGGCTCTGCTGCCATCACTGCTGTCAAGTGCTGAATAACTAGCGAGGTGTGCGAGACCAGGCTTCTCTGTAACTCAACCCCCACTGCCTCTACCGCAAAAACCACCCCACCCCCGTAAACTGCAACGCCCAAATACCATAAAAAACCACTTTTATTTCACTAATCGTGTCTTTGTAGACCCTTTTTTCTGGTCCGCAACGTGGTGGTGATAGCGAGCCATCTCGCAACATCGCACGCCCTATCACCGCGGGCCCTCCTTCCAGTACCCACACCACAGACCACACAAAAACACGCCTCCAGCGACGATGGCGTGGGGGCTCAAGACGAAGCTCGGGCTCGGGTTGCTTGCCACCTACACCCTGTTCGAGATCTACATGCAGCTCCGCACCCAGTACGTGATCTACCACCGCCGCCAACAGGCTATCGCCGCCGCCGCCGCCGCCAGCTCCAACGACGACGACGCCGACGTGGCGCGGTTCCGCTCGGTAAACATCAGCGGCATGTTCGTCAACCCGTTCCAGGAGTACCGCCCGCAGACGGCGTTCGAGTTCATGGTGGTGCGGTTTATGGAGTGGCTCGAGTCGATCTACGGGGTCACGGTGGCGTTGCACCAGCCGCTCGCCAAGCCCCACGACGGCGCCTGCGACGTCGAGGACGTGTTGAAGCGGTTCAAGCCCAGCATGGACCAGTACCGCCACAACTCGCGCATTCTCAGCCAGTGCCTTGCTTCGGGTGATTTCACTCCATACACCGAGCCGGGCACGCCTCAACCGTGGTGGCAGCAGTTACGCGACGGCGACAACGTCCCGATAACGTCATTACCTCCGGTACGCGACCAGGTGTTGTTCACGTGGTTGGGCCAGCTGTGCGGGCTTTTGCAAGTGTCGGGGATCAACTTCCTCACCGACCCTCAGCTCGGCGACCACCTCATGCTGACGAAGTTTGGCCCCCAGCGGCTCACGAAGACGCCGATGCAGTTGGGCGACATCCGCTACGCCACCGACGACAATCTCAACTTTGTCCTCGTGTCCCACGACCACCCGGACCACTTGGAGATGGCGCTCATCCCCCAGCTTGGCAACCAGGCGACGTGGATCGTCCCCTTGGGGTTCAAGAAGAAGCTTGCCCGCCGCGGCGTCCACAACGTCGTCGAGATGGACTGGTGGGACACCGTCGACCTCAACCCGCTCCTCCACCCGCTGGCAAACGTCAACGGCGACCGCTACGAGCTCGTGTGTGTGCCGGCGATGCACTGGCTGGGCCGCTACGTCGTCGACTCCAACACGACGTTGTGGTGCTCGTACATCGTCCGCAAGAACGGCGAGCTGATCGCGTACCACGCCGGCGACACCGGGTACTGCCGCGACCTCTTCGCCGCCATCGGCGCCCGCTACGGGCCCACGTTGTTGCTGTTGCTCCCCATCGGCCAGTACTGCCCCCTGTGGCACCAGAAGCCCCGCCACATCTCCCCCGAGGAGGCCCTTAAATTGTGCGACCACCTCCAGACTAAGTATATGAAGGGCGTCCACTGGGGGACGTTTAAGCTCTCCGGCGAGAGCATTTTGGAGCCCAAGGAGACGTTGGCGGCGTTGGCGGCGGCCGCGGGCACCGGCGACCGCTACCGCACCCCGGAGTTCGGGTTGACGTACATGTACGACCTTGGCTCGGGGGCCGAGACCGAGCTCTACCGCGTATAGATGTATATAGAGACAATTAGATGACAAAAACGTGGTGTTAGCTATATACAGTTAGTTGCGGTTGACGACACGCAACGTCGCCCGCTGTCTCGCCATCATCGCCCGCTGGTAAGCTAACATGTTGGTGTCGGAGCGGATGACGCTGCCGATGGACATGAAAAGGCCGAAGGTGCCCACCGACCCCATGATGTACTGGCCGAGGGTACGCATCACCCCGTTGGGGCCGGCGCCGTTCTGCAAGATGGAGAAGCCGCCAAAGAGGACGCCGACACACACACCCACGGTCGACCCCATGATCAACCCCATCTTGAACTTCTCAAAGTTCGACGGGCCCTGGGCGTACTGGATGTTTTGCACGGGAGGCATGGTTGTAGACAATCGATGGTGACGAGACGGCTTTTTTCTCGATTTGCGCGCGCGGCGCAAGGTGGGGGTGGCCACCAAATTATACGACTCATAACTGGTAAAATTAGTCGTTTTTTTTTTTTCCTACTGTAAATTTGCTATTGGTTTTTCTTTACTTGATTTGCTAGTGGTTTTTCTTGACTTAATTTGTTAGTGGTTTGTCTATATTTAACGCTAGTAATGTCTACGGGGAAAAGTGCTACTCGAAGGCGAGCTCAATAACGTACTAAAGTGTCAGTTGATGAAATATTAAAATAATGGCAGTAGGTATCATTCCATGCTCTATCCTTCATCGACTCGTCGCCTTTTTGGTGGTATTTATCGCTTTTCTATATATTTCATCACCACCAATTTACCCGCCAGCGCGAAGTCATCGGTACCATGTCCGTGAGATACTTGCCCAACATCATCATCACCGGCACCCCGGGGTGTGGCAAGACGTCCCACGCCCAGCTGCTCGTGCTGCAACTTGCCGGTGACGTCCCCAGCACCGTCCCCGAGGGGAAGAATCAGTGGCACCACTACGCCGTGTCCGACGAAGCCAAAGCTCGCGGGTGCATCGACCTGTACGACGCCCGCCTCGACACCCTGGTCGTCGACGAAGACAAGTTATTGGACTCGCTCGAGCCCGACATGCGCAAGGGCGGCGCCATCATCGACTGGCATTGCTGCGAGGTGTTCCCCGAACGGTTGATCGACCTCGTGGTGTGCTTGCGGTGTGACAACCAGTTGTTGTACGACCGGTTGAAGAAACGTGACTATAGCGACGTCAAGATCCAGGAGAACTTGGACTGCGAGATCATGGAGGTGGTCGCCCAGGAGGCCCGCGACCTGTACGTCCCCGACATCGTCATCGAGTTGACGTCGAACACCGCCGACGAAATGGACGACAACTGCGACCGCATCGGCCAGTGGGTGCAACAGTGGATTGCCGACCACCCGGAGGGGGTCACCAACGAGTTGCAAGGCGACCACGCCAGCGACGACAGCGACGACGACGAGTAGCCAGCATGGCCAGGGATAACAGTTTATAGAGATCACGAAACAAAGGACGATTAATACGAAATTGGTACTACTTCACTACCCCCGGCGAAATCTCTTCTGACACGATGTATGGCACCATTATTTATATTGAAGAGGGCCCGATTAATGTGATGTTTAAGCTCACTAGCGCCTCACAAATTGGACGGTAATCATATGTATAGTTAAATGGGTCATAAAGGGTCACACGAGTTGATTGGGGTTGTGTTTGAGCTCGAATACTAGTGCCACCGTTCGCGTTCTGGTAATCCCTAAGTTCGAAGGACTACGGGAAATGGAACCAGATCCCAAGCGATCTATAAGATAATCTCGTTGCTCAATTCAACCTTAGGAGTACCACCAGCTATGAATAGAGCAGCAAACAATCCTATCAATTCCAACAGCAGCTTCTACTTCATCAGAAAGCTCCCCCACTGAACTTATTAGCGAGTTCTTTTGCCTGCTCCCGGAGAATTTGGCTTTGGACGTGTTGCACTCTTCCAAGTTCACGCTTCCCAAATTCAATCCGCCTGGAGTGGGTCGACCTTACCGGTGTCTCTCAACGAAACTACGAGTTGATGATTGATCAACGTGTTGAGTGGCCGGCTACAGTGGTGCTTTGCCCTATGCCTCAACTGATGATTAAGAAGAAGCTCTTGATAGACCGCCAAGGTACTACCCGAGCTGGCCAGTACTGGCTCCACCCTCATAATGGGGGGATGTATGTGCAATTGGCCTTCCCTAGAGATCCAACCAGCACTTGTCCGGTTCTGTCTCTACCAACCATAGGGTGGACAGTTTGCAACTTAATGGGCGTCACCCTCATCTTGATCGGGTGATCGACCTCAGTTCTGTAAAGCGATTGACCGTGTCAATCTCCCAGAACATTGAGGTGTTTGATCATCGTTCGAAATTCACGTTGTTGAAAGACTTGTTTGTCAGTCGTCTCGTTAGCCTCGAAGATGCCACAGTCTTTGCCAACACTGTGAGCCGCTTGGTAGTGTGGGGCGAATATGGCCATGATTAATACGTTATTGCCAAGTCACGGGCTTTAAGGACCAGTTCCATCGGCCTCGCATCTGGCGGGAGCGGTATAAGCAAACAGGGAAGTATTTGGCCTTTCGAGAAGTGAAACACTTTGAGGGGTAAATACCTTAAAACCATCGTGTTGCATGGCTGCCCCTTCCGTGTCGCTCGACGTGAGGGAGGATGGGTGGCCGCTGACTATGTCCAAAATTCAACCAGATGCGTGGCCCGAAAACGCCTCTGTGAACCCTAAGTAGCTATTTAAGTGGTTGTCGTGAGTCACAACATGATGGAGAGCCAAACAGAGTCACCTGCTCAGAGTGCGTGGTTGGCATGGTTTATCTGAAGACATCCTCAAGGCACATTCAATCAACTCGACACTTTAATTAGCTTTTTCTCTATCACTATTCAAATAAGACTATAATAACTGACTCAGGCAGCGCCTCTGAGGTCGCCTCGGGACCGTTAAATCAAGATGAGAAGATTTGATGGCATAGACTTGTACGCTACTCAATCAGTCAGTGTTGGACATACAAACAAGAAGCCTAAATAACGGATCCGGTAAGCCACTACTAGTAGAAGTGCGATGCGCTTCGTTCTCAGCTGAGTTACAGATCTTGCTACATAGGGTGCTTGCTATGACTCGTATTATTCCGGATAAACTCGCTGCCTCTCTATATTACAAAACTCAAAAAAAACTGAAACGAAAACCAAACCGATGCTAGAACCAAACCAACGCGTTTTGGCCGGCTCACATCAACCCCACCACCACGCGGCGGAGGAGGTACATCACCAAGAGCGCCACCAGCGTCAACACGACGTAGTAGCCCTTGGTGATCGCCTGGTACTGCCACTTGTGCTTGAGACGCGCCAAGTTGTGTGCCTCGAGCTCGCGCACCACCAACGCGTTCTGCTCAAAGATGTACTTCAGCTCGTCGATGATCTCCTGCTTCTGGGCCTCGGTCAAGTTGTTGCGGGTGGCGAGCTCGTAGTCGCGCTTGTACTCGGCGCGCAACTCGTTTTCGTTGGTGACGTCAAAGGTGAAGAAGTTGGTGCCGCGCTTGACGATGTCGGCGTGGGTCAACCCCTGGCGCTGCGGGTAGAGCCCCGTCGCTTTCGAGAACAGCAGCCGCATCATCCGGCCCCCGGCGAACAACGCCAAGTACATCACATGCATGTAGGCAAACAACAAGTAGGGCTTGTCGGCGCACGCCTGGGCGATGTGGTGGGCAAACTTGATCTGCTCGGGCATGATCGCCAGCTCGAACTTGTCGCGGCGCCCGTCGTAGTAGAACATCAAGTCCTGTTCCGCCTTGGCGGTGCGGGCGACCTCGGGGCGCCACACCTCGGCGATGAGCGCCGTCCACGGGTCGTCCTCCTTGGCCAACTGGCGGTCGAGGGCGAGCTCGATCGCCTGGAACACATGGTAGAACGCCTGCAACCCTTGGCGGTAGATCTTGTAGTCGCGCAACGCGAGGGCAAACTTGACGGTGACCAACTTGTCGATCTTGTCGTGGGCGGCGCGGGTCTCGCTGTTGATGCGGTTGGCGAGGGCGCCGACGTCGGACTTGGCGGGGATCACGGGTTCCTTGGGCGCAGCCATGTTAGGGGATAATTGATTGTGGGCATAGTTTAGCGGATTCCAGCGACTTATATAAGGCGCTGCTCGAGGTGCGTTTTGGGGCGTTGCCGATAAGTGCGAGCGCCCGCGCTGCGAAGACCCCGGCCCCGAGTCTCAGACTATCTTTCACCATCGGGGTGCGTGCAGGTACGTATTCTGGGAGTATATTGGCCGTGACTGTCGTCGCCACCGGCGCCGGTCGTCGCTGGTGACGATCACAGCCCAATGGAGGCGGTGCCCAACAAATCTACCGGGGCATTGTCGCCATTCCGACGGGGCTCGTCTAGCATGATTGTCCTGCCAACTACGCGCGACAAAACAATGGTCACGGTCCACCGAGCGCGACAAAGGCGCCGGCGGTGGTGGTAGCGCCGCCACGCGTAGGGCGATGGGAACGGCGCTGGGCTATGAAGGGAGACATTGTTGGAGTCTTGAGGGGGAGGCTATGGGATGCAGTAGTGTTGGTGGTAGTCGACGCCATGCATGGCGTAGCAGCCAATCGCCTTCGGTGACAGCGGCGCCCTCCTGTACAGATTCCCCTCCGTCGGCGGTATGCAGGGAGATGGAATTGATAGGCTGATGGGCGATGGCGCAAACCCCGCGACCGGCTTTGGGTCGGGCAAACGGGGCTGAAGGTGACCCAAAACCAGTAAAGATCGAGAGCAAGCATCGGCGCCAGTGGTAGACCATGTGGCATTAATTTTGAATACAGTATTGAGCCATGGGCTACGCTGGTGGCGACGCCGACACTATTGACGGTGTGGCTCGTGGACACCTGCGGAA
>NW_022995135.1:0-7275 GCF_008704595.1 Diutina rugosa | reverse complement strand
GGAACCCATGGAAAAAAAAAAAAAAAAAAAGACAGTACCGATATCTCCATGAGGACCATTAGTGAATTATAGTGGTGGACGGCCTCCACCAGTCTTGGCACTCCGTTACGGCGAACCCACCCCCCCACCACCACCCGGCAAACCCGATGGCTTGCGTGTAGCAAACTGTATCGGACAGCAGAAGCGCCGGTATCTCTAATGCCAGGCACCAACTCTAACTACGAGACCTGCAATTACCGATATGACTGCCTGAATTAATAATTCAAAAGTGAATGACGAAATCCATGGGATTCGAACTGGGTACTTCATGTCTGGGCGATGTTAGGGTAATGGCGCCACTGGTAGATAATGGCCCCACTCAGCCCCACTCCGCCCCACTCTAGCGGTGGTGATTACACTGCTGTTAAGCCAGATGCTATTGTCGTTTCTATTGTCATTTAGACTCTACAGTACTTCTACATTACCTTAAGTGAGGACATTTATTTGGTATAGACGGGGGGCAGTCGCCCTACACGGAGGGGTCGCCCTACACGGGGGGCCGCTGGGCGTGGATCACCATCAACCCGGTCAGAATGAGGCCAAACACCACGCACATCGTCATACATATTCGGAACGCTTGGTAGTAGTTGCCCGAGCGGACGGTGACGCCTTCGTTGCGGGACTTGACGTAGGTGACGACGGCGGTGACCAAGTTGACCGCCGCGATGAGGGTGCAGATGAGTTCAATAACGGTGTACATGGCTGGGGCTCATTATGAAGTGTCCAAAGCTATCATCGACGGAACCCTCAAGTCGTCGCTATAGTTGAACACACCGCCTCCCACTGGTGTCGATGAGAACATTTTTCGCCGGCGGTGATGCTGGCGCGCGCGCCCGCGGCCTCCCGCGGTGGAGTGACTTCCGGAGAAAAATGACGATGACTAGCAAAAGCGAGCAAAGCGAGCAAAACGAGCAAAGTGAGTGTAAAGCGGGAAGATTTAGGGGATTGTGACCGTCGTCAACCACCTATATCCACTAGTATGGTTGGATAGGTAGGATTGAGGCGGACTGTCAGTAGATTGGCTAGCATTTGGGGGGCTGGTATAAGGTTTTGTAAGCCTCTTACTCGATCGGGAAAGCAACCCTGCCCCATAAGGTGAGCCCACCGAAGACTAGCAGAAACAAAAACTCGCACTGAACACCAGTATTGACTACAATTGTACCATCAGGCGATGTAGGCTCAAATAACCACCACAGTAAAATTCTCTGAGCCACTAGAGATACTAATCAACTGTACATTATTAATATTATCATTCATAGTATCGTATTCTTGGTGACGACCCTACGAGGGAATACGATAACCACCCTCGACTGCCAGGCTTGAGGGTCATAAAAACTATAGTATACCCAAGGTTTCCCACTGTGGGTCCCCACGCCGTCACGTGACCTGGTGCGAAGTCAACCATCGAAGAAAATTCGAGCGAGTTTGTTGAGAAGGGTAGGCGGCGCATCACCATTCGAACGTGTTTACTTGGGCATTGGTGGCTTGGAGATACCCATCTATTTTTTTAAGCACAGTTTAGGAAACGTTCCCCATTTTCCTAGAGCCATGCCCTCCGACGGCGAAGACGAATACGTCCCGTGGGTCCAGCAGTTCTGCGAGTCGTTTGGCCACGACTACTTTGTCCCCGTGGCGCAAGAGTTCATTGAGGACGACTTCAACTTGACCGGGTTGTCGCTGCAGGTGCCGTACTACCGCGAGGCGTTGTTGACGATCCTCGACTACCAGGTGGAGACCGCCGACGACGACGACGACAAGAAGTTGCCCAACAAGGCGATCCTCGCCCACCTGGCCGAGCTTTTGTACGGGCTCATCCACGCCCGCTACATCGTGCTGAAGCCGGGGCTCACGGCGATGGCACTGAAGTTCGAGCGCAACGAGTTCGGCACCTGCCCCCGCTACTACTGCGACGGGATGCACTTGATCCCCGTGGGGCTGACCGACATCCCGGGGCTGGAGACGGTGCGGTTGTACTGTCCCTGCTGCAACGACATCTACATCCCCCTGCTGCTGCGCTACCTAAATATCGACGGCGCCTTCTTCGGCACCACTTTCCCCGGGTTGCTCGTGAAAATGTTCCCCGAGATCGAAAACCAGTGCCGCTTGCGCATCGAAAAGTTCAACCAGCACGACTTTGGCCTCAAGTTGTTTGGCTTCAAGATCAACGAGTTGAGCGCGCTGGGGCTGCGGATGAAGTGGTTGCGGATGCACCTCAAGACCGACGCCGACCGCGTCGAGTACGACCAGTGTGAGCTCAAAATCCCCCAGCTCGCCGCCAACGGCGACAGCATAGACGACGGCGGCGACGGCGACGACAACGACGACGACGACAAGACGATGGCCTCCGACTAAAGCCCTTGAAGCTACGGAGTCTTCAGGGTCCACCAACCTCGCCGGGGTGACGTAATGGCCATCGTCGCCTACGCGAGGCACACACACGACGAGGGGAGGTGCCCCCCTCGCCCTCTCTCTCGGGCACTGTCTAGGTAATGCATTTATCATATATTAATGGATATAAGTTTTTTTTCTCTCTTTCAAAGGAGTCAATGGGTCAAGTGGACGGGCTTGCCCGGCTCCCACTCCTTGCACGCGTTCTGGATGTTGACCCAGTACTTGAGCTTGATGGCGGCGATCATGAGCTCGTCCCAGTCGGCGGGGGGCCACTGGCGGCGGATGGCGGCGTCGATGGCGTCCTCGCTGTCGCCGATGCGGAGGTCGTTCTCCGTCTCGAGCTCTTCCAAGTCCTTCTCGGTGTCGGCGAGCTCCAACAGCTCGTGGGCGTCGAGCACCGTCATCAACATCTCCTTGTACCGGCTCAGGTTTTCCGGCAGCTTGTTCTGGTACTTGGCAATCAAGTCCTTGGCCACGGCGTCGTCGCTGATGTCGACGTGGGCCGGGTGGTGGAGCTGGATCAAGTGGCAGAGGCGGGTGTAAGGGTTGCTGAGGATGCGGTAGCTCTTGTTGATCTCGGTCAGCTGGGCGTCATCGGTGGCGCTCGCCTGCTTGTCCGGGTGGGCCACCAGCTGGAGGAGTTTGTATTCCCGCCGCAACGCCCGGTCGTTGACGACGAAGGGGTCGTGGGGCGGCCCGCCGTGGGGGAAGTTTTTGGGGTAGAGCGAGAACATGTTGGCCGGCGCCGTCGACTGGTAGCGCACGCCGTGCCGCCACGCCGTCGCTGACACTCTCCACATCATCATCGGCAACGTCATGATAACCGGTTATTAGGTGACTATATCACACTGTGGTTTTGGTGTGGTATTGGTGTGGTACGAGAAAAGGTTAGCGCGCGACCTTTAGTGGAGTCGGCGATCCTTACGGACATTAGTGGCTAAAGTCCGAAGCGACGGCACCCCCTCTGCCCCCGACGTCGGAGCCACCGGGAATAGGTATCACCGGTGCCCCCGACGAGTATTTCAGTGGCAAAATTCAATCGTGGATTGCGCCCGGGGACGGGTCACTCTAAACAAGGTTCGCCCCTGCTCGCACACACTCTAATTCCACACAAAAGTGCATGTTCAAGAAGCGAGCGGTCAAGGGCAGTGTACGCAAGCGGGAGGTCGACACCGGCGACGACGGCAACGATGAGGTGGCGTCGGCTCCAGCAGTGCCTCACAAGAGTAACGGTATCGTCCACAAGTCGCTGGCCAAGCTCGAGAGCCCCGCCCTGCGACGGCGCCGCGAGAGCGATGGCGATGATGACGATCGTGACGACGACGGTGCCACCCGCCACAAACGCATAAAGGGGGTGCCCGGCTCCATCGAGGCCACCGCCGTCGTCGACTACCAGCCCGACGTGTGTAAGGACTTCTGGCTCACGGGCTACTGCGGCTACGGCGACACGTGTAAGTTTCTCCACATCCGCGACGAGCTGAGGCAAACGGCCCCAGTAACTAAGGACTGGGAGGTCGACAATAATAAGAAGGTGGACCAGGAGAAGGAGCGCGATCTATCGGTGTGTGCCATATGCCAGCACAAGTACACGGCGCCGGTGATGGCCGAGTGCCGCCACATCTTCTGCAAGCGGTGTTTCCGGCTGCGGTTCGCTAAGACAAAGACGTGTGTCGTGTGTGGCCAGGAGTCGGCGGGCGTCGTCAAACCGGTGTCCCCCGCCACCCTCGCACTGGTACTCACAACGAACGACGCTGACAAATCTTGACCATCATCCTTATTCTACTTTGACACTCTTAATATTAATGATTTACGTAAACCAGTATTTATATGCTATTGTATTAATTATATAGCGTGCTCAGCCCCAGGGGCAAGTGTCGGACTAATCTTGCGTTTGCGTCATTATTGGCATCCGGTGCGCTCGCCCCATCAGTTAAGCCACCTCCACTCTAGCCGTTCTATACCATGTCGGGGATCCAGGAGGCAATCGAGCTGATCCCGGGGTTCAGCATCGCCCAGATAGCGGGCGAAGAGTACGCGCTGAAGCACTTCCAGACCACCGACCCTTACGAGGATAAGGACGGCAACCGGCGGCGGCTCCCGCCCACGGCGTCCAAGCAGCGGCAAAAGCTCTGGCGCCAGGTGCAGAAGCGGGCGTGGGTCCACGACAAGTGTTTCCTCGGCTCCTGCGGCATGGGGCTCGACTGTGGCGTCGGCCTCGTCCCCATCGTCGTCGGCTTGTTCCCCGTGCTTGGCCCGTTGGTGATGTACGCCATGCACACTCGTCTCACCGACCTTGTTGCGGAACAGGTGCTGATCCCACCTAAGGTGGAGGCGAAGCTCCACCTGAACATCGTCTTTGATTTGTTGATCACCTTCCCTCCCGTGATCGGGTTGTTTTTTGGCTGGCTCAACAAGTGCTCGACCCGCAACGCCTCCATCCTCTACGACTTCCTCTGCAGTCTCGAGGAGGAGAAAGCCAACGTACCCGGCTATTCCGGTAGGGGCGCCTTGGTCCACGAGGAGCTGTTTGGCTACCACGCCCCGCCCCAGCCGCAATACACCCAGCCACCACCGGGCCCGCCGCGCCAGAAACCGGCGTACCAGCAGCAGCTGCGCCTGGTGGCGCTGCCGTTCATCGACGACGACGACGCCTACGACACCTACCAGGTGCCCCAGCTGGCGTACGGCGGCGGCTACCCTCCCCTGGCGACGACCTACGAAGGGACAACGACCTACCAGGGGTACCAGCAGCCGCTGACGTTTGCCCACGGCGGCTACCAGCCGCTCGCCCAGCCGCTGGTGCCGAAGAAAGCCAGGCGCAAGCCGGGGCTGTCTCCGCAGATCCACGTCGGCGAACAACAGGAAATGGGCTGGATTTAAAGGATGATTGTATTTAGTTTCTGTACTATTATGTTACACAGTACGAATAGGTGATATTCATCGATTGGTGATGTTTTAAATTGATGGACTCTGCCTTGTATGAATTGGAGTCCAGGCATTTTTCTGTATTAATTGAAAAATTGACATAATTGGTAATATTTACCAATCGATGAACTTATTTTCTATTTCACTTGAAACATCATGTTCCACTGATCAATCAAAACAGTATCCTCTTAGTGGGTGCTTACTCGGGTGTGTATACATCGTTTTGTGTATGTCTAGGCATGGCGGTCGCACGTGCGGCTGGAGCCAAGAGCGACGGTTGCGACTACCGTGGGAAAACACCACGTTGCTGTCGACCATGTACGAGAAACCCGAGGGCATTGAACACTGTCGCATCTGGGTCGACGGGTGCTTTGACTTTGTGCACCACGGTAAGTCCTCCTCCTCGCCTGAAACATACGAATAACCTACTAACCGTAGGCCATGCTGGAGCCATGATGCAAGCCCGCCAGCTCGGCAACGAGCTCTTTGTCGGCGTCCACTCGGACGAGGACATCCTCCACCACAAGGGCCCCACGGTGATGCGGATGGACGAGCGCGAGACCGCCGTCAACGCCTGCAAATGGGTGACCCAAGTGGTGCCCAACGCCCCCTACGTCACCGACCCCAAGTTCATGGACAAATACGACTGCCCCTACGTCGCCCACGGCGACGACATCACCACCGACGCCAACGGCAACGACTGCTACCAGGAAGTGAAGGACTTGGGCCGGTTCGTCGTGTTCAAGCGCACCCCGAACATCCTGACCACCGATCTCGTGGGGCGGATGCTCTTGATGCTGAAGTCGCACCACTACCGTCCCGTCACCGGCAACTACCAGGACCATCCGTTGTTCAATGACGACAATCTTGACCGGTTCCGCCGCTACGCCACCGACGAAACGGGGAACCACCCGGGGCTGGCGGTGTGGTTGTACCAAGAGAACCAGCCCCAGTTGACGGAGATCGTCGCCCCGCTGGCGGCTACAAAAGCTAAATTGAGCAAGATCGTCTACGTCGACGGCGGGTTCGACTTGTTCCACCCGGGCCACATCGAGGCGTTGCGCGTCGTCCACGACGATGCTCAAAAGGAAGGTGCTGCCGTGGTGGTGGGGATCCACGACGACAAGACGGTGTCGCAGTTTAAGGGGATGAACTACCCGATCATGAACTTGTTTGAGCGGGCGTTGTGTACGCTCCAGTGCCGGTTTGTCGATGCGATCGTGTTGGCGGCCCCCTACGAGCCCACGAAGAAATACTTGGCGACGTTGCCTGGTGAAGTGGTGAGAGTGTTCCATGGTCCTACCCCGTTTGAAGACGGCCACCCCGACCCTTACGCCGATGTTGCCAGCTTGTTTAAGGAGATCGGCCCTCATAAGTACGACGACATGAACACCGAGACCATCGTCAAACGGGTATTGGAAAACAAGGCGGCCTACGAGGAACGCCAGCGGAAAAAGGGGTGGAAGGCCGCCCACGAGCGCGACTTGGAGGCCCAGGANTGGAGGCCCAGGAACGCGACAAGCACGCCTGAAATTGTATTGAATAAATGAGAAACTCTCCTAAAGGATGTTGCAGAATTACCAGCGGGCTGCCAACCCTGGCTACCATTGATGAACTCGAATTGTGGATTAAAAAAAATCTATGAAAGTAAAAACCGAATTTCTCGTGACATGAATAAGGGGGGAATGGTCGTGATATAAGTAACGCAGTCTTCCTCGCAAAAGGAAAAGTGGCCTGCGGTTAAAGTGTGTCTTTTCAGGCAACAACTTAAGCCTCCACAGTCACCCACACGGTGGGGGTGGGGGCGGTGACGGTCACCGTGGTGGTGCCCGAGCACGTGGGCTTGGGTTCAGGCTTGGAGGTGGTAGGAGCCGTCGTCGGTTGAGGCGGAGGGGTGGTAGTCGGCTTGGGCGGAGGGGT
>NW_022995116.1:287918-315885 GCF_008704595.1 Diutina rugosa | reverse complement strand
CCTCCCCACTCCCTTTCGCTCTACGAATATTTTGACGACCGGCACTGCATATTGTCGTTGTTTTTTTTGCCACCGGCGATGGCACGTTAATTAACTTTGATCTAAACTGGTGGTAGTGGCAGGTAGAGCGCAGTGGGGGATATCGTGGGGGAACATCGTGGGGGGCGACGCACAAGCCAATTAAACACTGTGGCGAGTGAGACAGTCATTCCCGAACGTCGCCCCCCAAAAATTGTCCTCGATGTCGTCCCCTCACCGGCACTACTGCCTCGCAAAGCCGGCCAATAAAAAGAGAGAATCCGCCGTCGCCAGGGCAACACCAGCCACCAATGAGTCAGCGCCAGTCAGCGCTACCAAAGCGACAGCGCCGCCAAAGCGACGACAGCCGCCGTCTCTCTTAGTCATACAAGTCATACATCGCCATTTAGCCCTGACACGACCTATCCCCTTCAATTACCAAAATATACGAGATGAGACCTCGGCGACGCTCGAGCTCCACCGTCACGTAAGGGGCCCGATCAAAACATCAGGCCCCGGATTACTGGATTAGGGGTTTGTGGACGACATCGTGGGGGGTAGAACCTTATAATTTCACACGCTCGCTACTTTCAGTTGAGAGCCCTGGGGGACACACCGGCCGGTGTCTGTTACCAGTAAGCTCTAGTGTGGGGTTTACACAAACAACGGCTCTTTAAAGACTAACGCTAATCACGTCAATCACACTGTTTCATGACTGAATTTTGATACTCCTCTTTGGTCTACTCGTTCAAACATATATTACATCACTGGTACTGCTGTTGGTTGGGCATGTTGCCGTTCTGGAAGTTTGCCATGTACTGCTGCTGGTACTGGTCGCCGTAGTTCGGGGGCATGTGGATTCCCGGCTGCGGGTGGCCTGCCCCCGGGTAGGGAATCCCGTGGGGCATGGGCCCCGGCGCCATCTGGCCGCCCGGCATCTGCTGGCCCTGGCCGCCCTGCGGGGGCTGCTGCATCGGCATCCCCTGCTGCTGCTGTGGCTGGGGCGGCGGCGCCGGCAGGTGGTCGGGCAGTTCCTGCGAGTTGCCATCCAGGGCGTCGCCGTCGTTGTCGCCCAACCCTTCCTCGGGGGCATTAAGACACGCTTGGATCAAGTTTTTCCCTTCCAGCTTCGTCACCAACGGCTGGAGCTTGGGCGTGGTGAACGTGTACACTAACCCCGTCTCCAGCACCACGAGCAACAACACCTGGGTCCCCGTGAGCACCAGCAACTCGTACGCCTTCTTCATGATCCCCGCCTTACGTTTCAGGAACGTGATGTGGCGTCTCAGCTTGTCCTGGATGAACTTGATCTCGATCTTGCGCCGCTCCTTCTGCTGCTTGCCCGACCCCGGCTGGTCGTCGTCGTCGTCGTCGTCGCGCTCGGGGTTCGCTGGCACCTCGCCCCCCATCAACGGCCCGTCGTACTGGCCGTCTCTTTCCATTTTGGCTTCGCTGGCCTCAGACATCCTAGCAGTTAGTATTTGAGTCGCACAAAGTGTTTCAAGTGGGTTTTGTTTGAGCTTTCGTCATGGTGATTGTTGGTCAACACTGCGCGCGATAACCTCCGGGGCCACATGGCCGCCACGGGACGCCCCGCTAATGGATAAGCTTTCTCTAACCACGTTTAGGTCGTCAGAGATGGTCCCATCCGTCTCACTGCCCTACACGCTCGACTTCCGTTGCGGCGCTTCGACTAAGGCTGCCACCACGACGCGTGGATGGACGAGTGAGGGTGGCTGTCCCAAAGCGGTAGGGGGTGTCTCCATTGGGAAGGCGAACCCAACTGGGGCTTCCGGCGGACGCTGGCGGCCATTCCTCCCCTGGGGCCGAGGCAGCGGTGGTGAAACAAACAACCACGAAGCGGGCCCGCTTCGCTGACTTACCTGGTGGTGGTTGGTGGGTGTTATTTTTTTTTTTAGGAAAAGTGCAACTTTGGGCAATTAACAGCAGGGTCTCTCGTCTGTGTGCAGGCAGTGACCCCGGCGGCGTGGCCTCTCCAGCCGAGCAAACCGCCCCGAAAACTACTCTGCCGCCACTACTATCTAATCGGGAAGACGCGGGGGGTGCCAACGAGTACCTTGCTTGCGCTCCAGCTGGCGTACACCCCCGGCGACCGCCACTTGGCCACGCCCCGGTGTCTTTTTTTACGCCTCCTCCTTTGGGAATTCGGTAGCCGCACGCTCGGCTCTTTTTTTTTCGTCACCCCTCACTGACAAAAAAAACACGCCTTCACCGATAATCCTTCTTGCCTCGTGGCATAGCTCTGCCCCTCCGCCTAAGCCCCCTTCACAAATCGGGGGCCCCTCTACCACCATCTCCCGCCTTCCTAAACCGGTCAACCCTCTCTCCCAGCCCCTGGCAGTCCTTCTTTGTCCCACGAAGCCTGCTTGTTTGCCCCTCGTCTCCTCTGGCGCCGCCCGGTGTCGTCATCCTGCAAGCTGACACCATAGCCGCGGCCACAGCAAGCCTGACCGGGCCCCCCACAGCATGTATGGAAACCCCAGCCTTGGCGGCAGGCGGTAGAGACGTGCCCCCGGCCTGCCTCCCCCAGCAGGCGGCCCCGCTGGATCGGGCCACTTTTCGTACCCATTCGGTAACTGCCGACGCGATGCGACGTGCAACCCACTCCAGCGACTACGTCAAACGTGGAGAAAAACCGTCTCGGGACGCTTGCGGGTTACCAGCGTTTGCCGAGCCCATTAGTTCGGCAGTTTCGGCACTGGTAAACGCCGCCTACGCCTCGCTACTGTCAGTGTCGACCCTTAATTCAGACGGGTTGCAAGGCAGCTCTCGGCTTTGCGATGCTCCACTTTGAGCTAAATTGATGGCCCACGTAACGCAGCCCTGGTGGTTGCAAACTAACCACCACCACCCCCTACCCCAACGCTACCAAACCTTCAGGCACGACTCAGGTACCGACCCTCGCCTCACTAGCTGTATTGATCTCTATTCTGTCTATTTGCTCACCACCCGTCTCCCGTCGACCCACACCGCCACGCAGTTGCGGTCGTCGCCGCCAAACACCCACTTACTCACCCTCTCCTCGTCGTTTTCCCACTCAAACGTATCCACCGGCAGCCCGCTCACGGCTAAATCGATCAACTGAGCGTCAAATTGCTTTCCCTGGTCAAACAGCCCGAGGCGGCCGTCACTGCCAAACAGCTTCGCCCCAGCTACCGTCGCCAAGTATAACGCTTCCGCCACCGAGAGCTGGTCCTTATCGCTGCCCAGCGTGATCGCCACCTGGTGACTCGTAAGCACCGCCTGCTTTACCATCGAGAGCATCAGTGCATCGTACCCGCCCAGCACGTCGGTGCCGAGAGCGACGTTGAGCTTGTCGTCGTACAAGTACTTGCGCACAGGAGCGTTACCTGACGACAAGAAGGTGTTGCTAGTAGGGCAATGGCTCACCAGACTGTGGTTGGCCTTAACGCGAGCGATGTCGTCGGCAGACATGTGGACGCAGTGGGCCAACACCGTCTTGTTGGTGAGCAAGCGGTACTTGTCGTAGACGTGGGCGTACAGCTTACAGTCGCTGAACTGCTTGAGCACCATGTCAATCTCGTCGAGGTTCTCACACATATGGGTCTGAACACACTTCCCCGTCGCTGCCTCGTCGCCTAGCCAGGTAAGCATGTCTCGAGTGCACACGGGAGCGAAGCGAGGAGTGACAATCGGCGCCACAAGCTTCCCCAGCGGATCAAGAGCCGCGATCTTATCGTCAAGCCACGCCAGCAGCTTTTGACACGACTCCAACAGCTCCTGGTAGTCCTCGTGGCCCGGGTTGGTGTCCATACACACTTTGCCCACCAACGCCCGCTGGCCAGCGGCGTACGCCTCTTCGGCAAGCGTATAGGTGGTGGCACTATCGATAGTGGCAAAATACGCCGCCCACGTGGTTCCCGACCCTAACGTCCTTTGCACCACTTTGTGGTACACTCGTTTGGCGAGCTGGTTGTCGTCAGCGATGCGTTTTTCCAATTTGAACGTGTACTGGTCCAACCATTTGAGCAACGGGATTCCCAGCCCCACGCCGATATTGGGGTACTGCGGAGCGTGGATGTGGGTGTCTATGAACCCGGGAAACACCCATTGGCACGGGGCAAGCTCCACCACCTTCACCAGGTCATCGGTAGCCTTCACTTCGTCTAACGGCCCGATCGCGACGATGGTGCCGTGGCCATCGACTTTCACCGCCAACTGGTGGCGAATTCGGAGCTGGCCCAACTGTGGGGTATCGATAAATGTACCATAGTATATGGTATCGGCGATAGAAGCGGTTGCCGACATGGGATCCTCGGCTTCGAGGTGTGCGGCACGGGTGCTATATAGGGTTGGCTGGCGGCGATAGATACCGGAGACCCCGCCGGCACCGCCGCCCCACCTTTTTTTTGATAACGCACGTGACGTCTACCATGCCTACTACTCTTTTGCAGAGATACCGCCTTAATGCGAAGCCTGGGTGGATGCAGTGATAACTCCAGTGCAGAACGATATCTATCAATACGGTAGATACCACTGAAAATTAGTTTATCAAAAAACCAGTTCTTCTGAAAGTTGAAAGTCAATTCGTTATATTGACACTTCATTAAATCGAATAAGACTTGACGAGATCGTCTTCAACAATGCTACTTATTCTACGGCAGTCTCATCTGATGGATAAACCATAAAACCACACATTCTACAAAAATTTGATGGGATCTTCAAACAGGCCGCCTTGGCGACATCACATTACCCGTGTATGTATTTTGCGATAAATATGCTCCACTAAAAACGCTTAGTGGTGTTCCTTCAAGTGTTGGTATTCCCAGGTGTAGCCGAAGATGATGACGGCAACAGCAAGGTGGAGCAAAGGCTTGGCCGAGGCGTTGTCGCCGTCGAAGTAAGCAGCCTTGTACTTGCCCCAGGGTGTGGTGGGCTTCTTGGGAGCAGGAGCAGGACCTTGAGGAAGCTTCTTGTAGAAGGACACAACCTCTTGCATTCTCTTGGCGTTAGGGTTGGAGCCCACGTTCTATTTGTTAGTATTCAAGTTTGCAAAATTGAGTATGGTTTTGAGAATCACTTTTGCCTGGAAATGGAATTGGCTTAGCTTGTCGATTAGGTGGCTATTAACCTGATTTAATCAGGATATAATGAGCCATTTTGACAGCTTTTTGCAAGCTTTTTGCCATCATGTTTGGCGCGCCACATCGTGATTGGATAGTAACACACGACGCTGCCAGTTCCAGACCAGGCTCAATGATCCACGGGAGCTAATAGGGATATCAGCTCAACACGCAAAGCACTTACCTTCGCCGAGGCGATCTTGGGGGGGATGATGGTGGAGAGGTTTCTTCTGGTGACGAGAGAAAACATGCTTGGTGGTTTTTTCGTTCTTCGCTCGGATGAAAATTCGCTACCCAGGTGGGTGGTAGTGCGGGCCGCGGACCTATGTGTAGGATGTTGAGCGAAATGATTGGCCAATGTTGAGTGCGACCCCCGCGACCGGTAGCACTGAGGACGAGTAAGCTCACGAGGGGACTGGTTAAATAGAGTATTGACATTTGAATTTAATCATACTCAATGGTGGTGTGTAGATTTAATTTGAAACGAGTGGTTTGATATGTCGTGATTATCTCACCTGATGTCCTACTAATTCTAATACTTCAGTAAGGAGTGTTCAATCAAGCAGGAAAACCTCTTCTACCTTATCCCAATGATCTCTTATTTATCCATTATAACGATTGTCATGGTAATCCCATCAGGTGATGCTAATTTGGGAAACAATCTTTGTCGTTAATTCTCATTTATGTGAGATATGCTGCGAACTCAAGAGCATTGCAAAATACATCACCAAAAGGTCTCAAAATCGTATAGCATTTTATAGAAACATTCATCTTATTCCATGCTTTCGTAGTTTCGCAATTCTTATCATTTACAACTGACTAGACTGGCAATCATTGGGTGTTCAAATATATTAACTAAAATCAGGAATTTGGTAGTACTTCCAAAGTCATTGTACTGAAGGAGCGAGTCGTAGCCCCATCGAAGCAAAAAACGAACGACGACACCTGGATACCAGCTGTCATCCTTTCCATTCACAAGTATCATAATTCACCCGCTCACTCTGGCTACACTGTCCCATGATGCCGTTTATTCTATAGTACATATCATTATCGTCATTAGGCCTCGCTAATGTATAACACTAAACGTTAGTAATCACTCCAATTCAAAACCTTCCAACTAAGCTCTGGTATATTTTACTTACCGTTGTTGCCCCGGATAAACACGTCGCCCCACTCTTTGGTCACCAGCTCGCCCGCCATCTCCTTACCGTTCTCCAACACGATGTTCATGTAGCCGTCAATCGACTGGAGCGAGCCCCGGTACAAAAGCCCGTTGTGCAACTTGACCACGACCAGGCTGCCGATGATGTCGCTGAGGAAAGTCGAAGGGTCAATGGACATTGATGGACAGATTTTCGCGCCGCACAAAACTAGGTGGTGACTATGACAAAATGGTGTTCATAAGTAATGTGTGAATGTTGTGTGAATGTTGTGTAATGTATCTAAATGTATTTATAAAATCAAAACGCCTGTAACCCAATGCAATTAAAACTTCCAATCCGCGTCCGCCAGCTCGATCGCCCACTGGAACTTTTCCCGCAACGTCTTTGTGAACAACTTCTCGATGGGGACGTTGAACTTCTTCGAGAACATCACCGTGAGACGAGGGTCGATGTAGTTCAATTTTGAGGTGCCCAACGACACCTCGGAGTTGTCCTCTTTGTCCTTGAGCTGCAACTGGGTCGTTTGGAGCCGCAGTTCGATCGTTTCTACTTGAGCCTTTAACTTCTCCACCGTCGCCTTCGCCTTCGGCTCCACCGCACCGGTCTTGATCTCGGCGGCGTACTCCTTGGCCTGCTCGTCAATCTTCTCCATCCGCTCCTTCAACACCGATTTTTCAAGCAACGGCTTCTTTTCCAGCTTGAGCTTCTCGTTGTCGCGAGCGAACTTCTTCTCCGCTTGGTCCTTTTGCCGAGCGATTAACCGATCAACAATCTGTTGCTGGTCCTCCTTCAGTATGTCGTTGATCTCGTGGAAGTACTTGGCCTCCTTCTTCTTCAAAGTCGGTTCAAGCAGCAACATCATCTTCTTGAGTCGGATCTTCTGCCACATCAACTCCTTGATCTTATCGGTAATCTTTTGTACCAGTTCCCCGTGGTTCTTCAGCACCGTACGCTGGTGATTACATAAGATGGCCACCGTACGGTTGGCAGCGTTGAATTTGACCACTTTCTCTGCCACCGTGCCTTCGTTCTCAATCAAGTCAATCTGGTCTTGCATCGTCTTGGAAGCGTTATAGGTACGGAACACTTTAGCCGACAACCCCTTCATGTAAGTCTGGAACTTCTTATTAAGGATGGTGGGGTTGATGCGGTCAAACAAGTCGTCCCCGGGTTGCTTGGGCGCCTTTTTGAATATTCTCAAGTTCTTAAACACTTGAGGCGACACCTCCACTTCCTGGTAGAACCGGATCGAGTCCTTACCCAAAAAGTCGAAGATGACGGTGTGGGGAGGTTGCAAGGTCAAGTGCTCAAACCGCAACGAACAACAACCAACGGTATCGGCTTCATCGTCACCCTTTTCACCACCGGCTCTAAGGGCAAACTTATCGATCAAATAGGTAGCGGTGGCCATTTGCCGTTCTTGCATCACCTCCAGCTTAAGCATTTTGGTATAGTCCTTGCGAATGTCTTCGATGTGGTTCTTAAGATTACGAGCGGTTTCAAACTTTTTAAAGTCCAGCTGCCCCTTCACTGAAGAGTTAGCAGCAAATCTGACGTATTTCTGATTGTCGGCGATATTTTCTTTCCACATCGCCAACCAGGTGACGGTGTTATCATGACGTACTTCACCCCATTCGTGACCAGGGGGAGGTGGCGGTACGGGACAGTCCTTGGACATGTTGAGGGTCACTTGTTCAGGCATCACCCGGCGCTTAAGCTTACCGGTCTTGGGGTGAGCCCCACGACCACGGAATAAACCAGGGGGTTCAATGCGGAAGTTACCCACCATTTCCTTACGACCGTTCAACATACAGTACTTGTAAGGTTCTTCAAACTTTTCCTTTTCTTCCTTGAGCCGTTTCTTCTCGTCACGAGTCATCGCCTTCTTCCGTTCCCGTTCTTGGTCGTAGTGGTTGAAAATCTTGGTAAAGTCCATCTTATCAAAGTCGGTGATATCTACGTCACACCCGCCAGCTTCCTCAAGCACCTCTTTGAAGTCATTGAAGAAGTTCTTTTGGAACACGGGGTTCTGGGCGTGGTCAGTATTAATCATGGCCCCGAAAAACCCAGCCACTTCCTCGGCCTCAATTGGCAACAGCACCGGTTTGCCGTCGTAGTATAACTTGACATGCTTCGGCAACGGCTCGTAGGGAGGCGGGAACACCACCCCGTTATGGTGTAAGCTATCCCACTTGACCTCACCGTCAAGGTCACCGGCTTCCCACCACTTGTACTTCTCTTCTTCCTCTTCTTCATTAGTGCTTTGAGTATTAGGAGTGGCCGGAGTCTCGTCTTTGACCAACCCGTTAGGGGTAGCTTCCTTTTTTACCTTAGTCGCCTTAGGTTCCTTTTTCACTGCCGCTTTCTTCGTCAGCGCTGATTTATCGGTAGCTTTCAGTTTAGTGGTGGTCAGCTTTTCCTTCTTAGTGGTCAGTTTCTCCTTTTTCGGAGCCAGTTTCGTCTTTGGGGTGGACTTGGCCGTTTCCTTCTTCGCCTTGGTTTTGGGAGCCTTTTTGCTTAGAGGCATGTCGTCTTCGGAATCAACGTCCATGTCTTTCACTTTCGACAACGGCTCGTCGTCGGAGTCGGAGTCGTTCACGCCCGGCTCCCGCTTTATCGTCTTGCGTCGCTTGGTCGGCACCACCTCATCCTCATCTTCGGAGTTGGTGTACGGTGGCGTCGGCCGTTTCTGGTGACGTTTGGCCAAGGGCATCTCATCGCCAGAGTCGTCATGCACCTGGCTAAGAGGGATGTCGTCTTCCGATGAGCTCATTGCTAAATCACGCTAGGCGTAGAATAAAAACTTCTCGCAGACGCGTTGGCCGGTGTGACAATTTGTTGCGGTGCGCAATCGAACTTCAGCCACCGCGCAAACTGAGATGCGGAGACACGTCGTAAGAGACTAGAGACAGCTAGTGGCTGAGTCACAAGAGAGGGTGTATAGCATCAGTAATGAAACGTAATGAAATTTCCCAAAAAAAATTCCTAGAGGAGTCTTTACTTGAATTAGGGACCACTTGCCTAGCACTTACACTCGAAGCCCTAGGGTGGCTTGCAAATTTCATTTCAGGTGAGATCAAGATCAGATGCCCAAAAAAGTTCCTACGACCGCGATAGATCGTGAGATGACTGGGAGAAAGTTTAATCTCGTACCGTAGGAGGCCGGAGATATATAGACAGCAGATATCAGCGTTGCACCGACTCTTATCTCATTGGCTCAGCGTCGATTAATCCTTGTGCCGTTTTTGTGCCCCCGGGCGAACCCTGGCCTATCATTTGCAGCTATTGTTCAGGTGAGAATCACGGGGACAATCGCCATCACCCTTTGCAACAATAGCCGGGGGTCCGGACAGAGCTGATCCACTAAAACGATAAGGTAGAACCCATGTGGGCCACACCCCTAAAATGACCGGCAACCACCGAAGCAACACCCATTCCCGGGCATTTACGACAAATACGAACTGGTGACGACTGCGGGGGAGGGCAGCGCCGTGTCGTCTACTCACGGCTATACGCGAGGGGGGGTGTGAGGACAGTTCCACAAGCCTTATACTTCAGGGTGATCACTCATCCGGGCACATGATTGCGGATCACCAGTGGGCGTGCCGTACAAGTGCCCTTCCCCGACCCCTCAGACAAGGTCCCACACGGCGTTTGCTAATCAGTTACGGCGCTCATTCCAATCGCGGGGCACGAGCGTTTCTTGGTAAGTACCCCGGAAGTCCCCCGGATCACTGCGCAGTGCAGTGCTTTATCGCACGGGGGCAGCCACTCCCGGGCGTGGGCGCGGCGCACGACCCCTGTGCTTCCATTGTTAATTCCCCTAGTCCGGTGCCCCGGCATGCCGAGGACCGAATCTTGGTAGGTATCGATTGTCGGGGTCGACGCAGGCGGTTAATTTTCCCGTTCAAGGTACGGAGGAGGCCTTACTACCAGGCCGTCCTCAGGTTGCCCGCTGCGGCCTCGGCATCACCTTCACTTAGGGGCATCCCCTCCATCACCTATCATCCTCGTCTCACCCAAGCAGCCTCGGCATGCACCAGGCGTGCCTCACCCACGTCTGATTAGATACGGCAAGCCTTGCGGGCGCGGCGGAGTCAAGAAGCCTTAGTAAACCCCTAGTAAAGTGGTCAGTGGGAGGCTTCATTGGTAGGCTTGTTAGCGAGTTAGAGGCACAAACGTGGATAATCCGGCGATGCTTTGTTCGGCACCGGAAAGCCTCATCTTGCTGTTTTTGTCACCGCCGACTGATTGTAGCTAAGTCGGCTAATATGCATCCCCCACATTATAATACCCTTAGGATACGGCAAAGAAATTTCTTGCCTCGACGCCCGGCTATATATCCTCCTTCTCCCTCCCCCCTATAGATGACCGCCAGCAACCCCGCCATGGAGACGGATTTGGAAAAAGTGGGCATCGACCCCTACGACTCCAAGCTCGACCATGTCGACTCCAAGATCGAGCCCCGCTACCTGGTGGTCTCCAGCGACACCCCCGAGGCCGCAGACGCTCCCGGGGCGGTGAAGAGAGGCCTCAAGTCCCGTCAAGTGCAAATGATTGTCCTCGGTGGCACCATCGGTACCGGGCTTTTCATCTCCACCGGTAACATTATCGCCCAGGCCGGCCCCGGGCTGGCATTGATTGCCTTTCTTTTCATGACCACCCTTTGTTTCAGTGTCACCATGTCCCTTGGGGAGATGGTCGCCTATATCCCGATTACGGGTTCTTTCGCCCAGTTCGCCACCCGGTGGGTTTCTCCCGCGATCGGTGCTGCCAACGGTTGGAACTACTGGTTCTCGTGGGTGATCACGTTCGCTCTTGAGCTTTCGATTATCGGCGATGTCATCGGCTACTGGACCCACGCCGTGCCGCTTTGGGCGTGGATCACGATTTTCTTCGTGGTGTTATCAGCGCTTAATTTCTTGCCTGTCACTTTTTACGGGGAAATCGAGTTCTGGATGGCGTTGATCAAAGTGTTAGCCGTTGTCGGCTGGTTGATCTACGCCCTCTGCATGGTGTGTGGCGCTAACAACGTCAGAGGCGCCGTCGGGTTCCGCTACTGGCACCACCCTGGTGCGTGGGGTCCCGGCTATATGGTGCAGAGCGATGTCGCTACCGGCCGCTTTTTGGGGTGGCTTAAGTCGTTAATCGCCGCCGCCTTCACCTTCCAAGGTACCGAGACCGTCGGTATCACCGCCGGTGAGCTGAAGAACCCGCGTAAAACATTGCCCCTGGCCATCCGCAAGGTCATCTGGCGTATCCTCATTTTCTACGTGTTGTCGATCTTCTTTATCGGTTTACTTGTCCCCTATGACGACCCTCGGTTATCGGCTAACCAGCCCGAAGATTCTACTATTGCATACTCGGCTACCTCACCGTTTATCATTGCCATTTTAAACAGTGGCACCAACGTCCTCGACCACATTTTCAACGCCGTCATCTTAAGTACGGTGATTTCCGCCGGTAACTCGAACGTTTACTTGGCCAGTCGGGTGTTATACGCGTTGGCTGAGTCGTACGTGGCTCCTCGCTTTTTGATGTGGACTCCTTATAAGGGGGTTCCCGTGCTCTGTGTTGCCATCCTGGCCGCATTTGGTGCCTTGGGTTACTTGGCGGTGAACCTGGCGTCGATGGAAGCGTTCGACTGGTTATTGAACATTTCTGCTACCGCTGGTTTGATCGCCTGGGGGTGGATCTCGGTGTGCCACATCCGGTTCATGAACATCTTGCGGAGCCGAGGCATCGACCGTAAAACGCTCCCTTTCAAAGCGCCGTTCATGCCCTACGCCGCCTACTACTCGTGCTTCCTCATCTTCCTCATCGTGCTCGTCAACGGGTTCGACGTGTTCTGGGACGTCACCGCCGCCGGCTTCTTCACCGCCTACATCTCGCCCATCTTCTTCGTCTTCTGCTGGTTGGTGTTCACCATCAT
This sequence comes from Diutina rugosa, assembly GCF_008704595.1. Taxonomy (NCBI): domain Eukaryota; kingdom Fungi; phylum Ascomycota; class Pichiomycetes; order Serinales; family Debaryomycetaceae; genus Diutina; species Diutina rugosa. Next base: position 303,667 of record NW_022995116.1, on the reverse strand, counting down.
CTTCAACATGCCCAAGGAAGGCCCTTGGCATAAGCGGTTCTTTGCCGGCCTCAAAGGGTTCGACCCGCGCAAATGGGTGGTGCCCCTTGACGAGTGTGACATCGACACCGGGGCCCGGTACATCGAGGACCTCGACGTTGTCGACGAGAAGCCGATGCCGTGGTGGAAGCGGATCTTCAAGTCGGTCTTCTAATGTCTGCAAGCCCTTTCTTCCTTCCACTTTAATGAGACGATGTAACATAGGATTCTTAGGGGAGTCGTCGGCCGTGGTCTAAGCCACCTCCTGTCCCCGATTCAATGGTAAATACTAATATTCAAATGTACCAAAATCAGCCACTGTTTTCCCTTTACTTAAGCCTCGTTGGAATCACTGCCGTGATGTCCGTCACGTCCGTGGCATCCGTGTCGCGTATGTTGTGCTTCTTTTGACCGCACACATACAAACAGTGGCACAGCCCTGCCGCTGCAAATATAGATTGCTAAAAATGACACCTGTGCCCGGTGATGGAAACACGCACAGTGGCGCACGCCCTGGAGGAGTTTTTGGCACCGAAGCCAGCACGATGACACCGGGGCGACAGGGCTGGCTGCAAGGCAGAAACAAATGTTCTCTTGCGTTTTGTGGCCTTCGCCGATGAAATTAAGCTCAGGGTAATTATGTGGTTAATTATGTGTGGAGGTGGGCACTGATAGGATATCCAATTTCAATTTAATAATATACTCCATCACTTATTGGGGGTAATGTGTTCTGTACTCCTATTCGAGCCTGTGTTCTTGGTATTTTCGTTAATTTCTTATCAAAAACAACTTCCAAGTATTTTGTGGCTGAAAATAGCAAGCACCCTGTGTTACCGCGACTCTCAACCCAAATAGGCGAAAAACAAAACTTTGTCATGGAATTCGCGTTCAAGTGAACATTTCCTAGCAACCGACGCCAGGGTACGAGGTATCACCTGGGAATTTGACCCGATCGGTAAAACTCCTAGAAATGCCTACACTACTCGTCAGCTTACACATTGTTCATATTCATCAAAACGCAAGGGACTCTATAGCAATGCCCCCGACGCCTCTAACCTTTCAACTACCTAACCATGTCTAAATTGGAAAAAAAAAAATCAAAGAATAAGGGGGTGAATGTCCATTTAGTTGTAGAGAACAAACTTCGCCCGGCCCGAACGGACACCGACGGTGCACCCGTCCTTGCCCAGGCCGTTGTAGACGCCGTTCTCATACTTGCATTCCCCAGACACGTCGGCGCCGTCCTCGGCAACGATCTTGACGTTGAAGTTGAGCGCGTCACGGTTGTTAGGGTTAGGGATCAACGACAAGTACGACACGCCCGCGGCGTAGCCGGCACCGAAGTTCAAGGGGGCCCAGTTGCCGACACCGGAGCCGGCGTCAGACCAGATGCACCCGTCCTGGTACAGGACGCCGGCGTTGTTGACGTAGTACTGGGCCGAGGTGGGCTTGCCCTGCCATTGGTAGTAAGTTTCCTGGTCGACGGTGGTCAAGTAGTTCTTGCCGCCGGCGTTAACCACGGTGGGGATAACCATGTTTTCGGTACCGGGGTAGTCGGTACGGCAGATGGCGACCGACTTGTCCAATTGCGACACCACTTCGGCGGCGTCGACACCCCATTCACACAAGTACTTCTGGTTGGGGTTCGACTTGTAGAGCTTGCCGCCCTTACAGATCAAGCCACCGACAGAGACACCCGAGCCCGGTTGGTTCGAGGGCCATTGGGTCTTCGACATCCCCGGTTGACACGCGTACGAGCAGTAGAAGCCGTCCTGGCACAGGCCGCCGGTCTTCTCGTCAAACACCTTGCCGCTGTTGGAGTTGTACATCCCCGACCAGCCGCCGAGGCCCAAGTTGTTCAAAGGGATGACACCTTGGCCCGAAGGGAACGACGAGCAGTCGTGGACGCCGTCTTGGAACTCTTCGGTGGGGTTTTGGTAGGGGGCCAAGTCGCCGTTGATGCTACCGGAACCGCCCTGCGACGAGCCGCCAGAAGAGGAGGACGACGAAGTGGGGGCAGCCAGGGACGAGGTCTGAGTCGAGGCGCGGTCGGCTCTCGAAGGAGCGACGACGGAGATCGACGACCCGCCGCCAACGATGGCCTTGTTGACGCCGCCAATGTTCAACTCGTCGTCGCTCACCTTAGTGTCTTGCGCTTGAGCGGCGGTCGAGGTCGGTTGAGGCGATTGCGACGGCTGGGTCAGCGCTTGGTCCTGTTGGCCCTTTTGTTGCTGACCTTGTTGCGCGTCTTGTTGCCCCTGTTGGGTAGGAGCGGGCGCTTGCGACGTTTCGGTAGTGGCGATGGGGTTGCCGTTCTTGTCGACGGTGATGGTGACGTACTTGTAGTCGTAGACCACGGAACGCTTGTGCAAGTGGTGGCCGTGGAAGCGCACCCCTTGGTCACAGTCAGGGTCGGCCGGCGCTGCCACCGACAAGGTGGCTGCCATGGCGACTAAGCAGGCAGTGGAGAACTTCATGGGGAGAAAGGAACGACTAGTCCTGTTAGTAACGCGTCAACTAAAATGACTAACCCAGATTGAAAGCTCTAAGCTTATTGCTGGGGCCGTAGGTGGGGCAAACGTACCGGAAGTTGGATTGGGAGCTTAACAGGAAAAAGCTGGCTGGTCGCGCACTTTTATTTACATGGCACGCCAGGGCGGGAGGCCTGGCGCGAATTTCGGAGCGGGGCCGCGCAACCGGTGCAGCACAGGCCACGCGCGACAGCGACACAATAACCCTCGGGGCATGCGTTGAGGTTATCCACACGACGAGGCTTTGAGTATTAGAGATAGGCCAAGACCCCGACGACGATAATCTTGCTATTCATGCTATTAGGCTACTGTGGCGACGTTGTTTTCATCCCCGCTTACTTGCGGGTGCCGTCTTGAGTGCTGGCGGTGATGGTCAACAAAGGGGCTCAGCACTGGTTTATGCCGCGTCGTGCTGCAGTGGCTGCGCTGCAAGCGCTCAGCTCCTCTGAGATCGCACACACACACACTGCCTGCTTCCCAGCGCTATGAGAACGTAGACGCACCGTGACGGCGTGCCTTTAAGGGGGGTTGCGAAGAAAAATGGCCGAGAACCCCCCCTCCCACGCCAATCGATGCCGAACCCAGTGGGTGCAGCAATTCACAGAATCGATTAGTAAACTGGTTAAATGACAATTTCGAGGCCACGACAGTTGCCGCCCCCGATAGCTGAAGCCTCGGTGGCGCCGTTTGTGCCTGATAGTGATGACTTTGGCGAGTGGCACCGCGATTATAAACACCCGTTATTTTTTCCTATTCGGGGCGAGTGAGGTGATCGCTGACGATCTCACTACCTGGAGACAAAATGCGTAGCGAACCACCACCACTCGACAACCAGGCACCACCTAGTACAATACTGGAAATCCTCTAGGAAGTTGTCTGACACTGATAGTTCGTAGGAGTTCCAGGCCACAGGGCTAAGCCCTTCCCGTTTGGGCACGGCTACCAGCACACGAGTGCCTGGACTGACACTGGCTCGGTGGTGTCTACAGGTCTATCGTCCCGTGTCTACCGTATCTCTCAGTTTCGTGTCTGTCTGGCCACATTCCTCTCCGTGAAGTAATGCGATGACGTGGGAAAAAAAAAAGAGAGCCCAATGGTCGAGGCTAAGGCACTGGCAGCAGGGTGCATTGGGAATGTACATCATTACTCCCCATTCCGCTACTGTGCCCACTGCGACGAGGGGAACTTGGGTTCGTGTGCCCACCAATTGTCGCCCCGATGCCCAGGATGAAAACGCTAGAACCGGGCATGCTTCCGCTGACATAGGTGTAGGAGCATCACCTGAGATGTAGCAGCACCATGTAGGTCTCTGATGCCGACAGGCATGCTCCCTGCTAATTGGTGACATTGGTTTCCTGCGTCGACCACCACCGACTACAAGTTGTTGTTTGTGAGGGCCCAACACTAGCTTTAAGTTTAGAGCAAACACTAGGGGTGCTCTGTTTAGTTCAGCAGGGGGTTTTAGCTGGCTATGCGTTTGTTTGTTGTCAAACCTCGTATGCTCCGCTTTTCCCTCGCGATGTCATTTCGCAGTGGCATGTAACCGTTAGACGTACGGCACCCCAGAATCCATCAGGGATCCGATCTAACGGTTTTTTTTTTTATTTTGTCGAGGCATAAAGCGTCGGTTCCCATCACAACCACGACGACTACCAAAAAGTACGGGAATTAGATTGAATTAGATCGTACTCAGTAGGCACCAAGCTAGACTATTGGTTGACGGTAACCTATCAAATTTACTGAGTGTAGAGCTCATTGTAGCTTGAAATTAGCGATGCCCTAGCCATGCGACTCCCTCATGAGACCTACAGAAGGATGACCACCTACTTGCCTCCTGAAATTTTGATGTCCTTGGCACTGCATTCCGTCGACAGAATCTGGACCATCTCTCTGGTCAAAAATATTCTCATCCATCCCCCCTGTCGATGCCATGTGGGTCTCCTATACCTTCTTAGCGCCGTGCCGAGGTAAATTTCTACATAATCTAGATACCCGAGCGAATCGGCAGTTAATTTTTAGGGGGCCGGCCTGCGTTTGTGCTCCTTTATGGTGGGGCTTATAAGTGGGGTTTCTTAGTCTACCATTAGGTAGATCGCGGAGACGAATTTCCGGGGGAGTCTAGACTTTCACTCACCCCCCTTAAAGCATTAGTGGCATCAGTCGAGGCCCTACCTTGGTGGCTTATGCCTCCAGAAGTCGACCAATGCCATCACCATCATCTCTCAGTGTTAGCGAGCCATCTGTGGCAGGGAGACTTCATCGAAGGTCTCAAATGGATGGTAGTCGATACCCATTTATACTTGAGGTTGGTGACAGATTTACGATAAATCATTAGTGGTGCCCGTTAAGGCTGGACCCGACTTTATGATGTACATGAGTCCGTGAACGTCAGCTTTATCGATGGCCACTGGTCAGAGGCAAGTCTCTGGTAGTGAGCATTCTATGAGCGAGGAGGGAGGAGGAAGGTTGCGAAGAGACGACAAGTGGCTATCCCCACTAATTTGATAATAGTAACAGATTTACGATGGTAGGAAGTAGAGGTTCATAACGGAAACGTCCCGTTACCTCGAATATATAGATTGTTGTAGACTTCAATATAGTTGTGGGGGGGTCGCCCACGTTGAGCAAGGTCACGTTTTTAGGGTCGGTAACCCTAACGCCGCGCGCGCGCCTGTCTGCACACCACTCGCACCCTACCAAAATTTTCACCTCTCGCTCGTACCACTCCACCACACAGTATGTCCCTCCCCGACTCGTTCAACTTGACTGCTGAAGACGCCAAGCTTCTTTTGGCCGCCAACGTCCACTTGGGCTCGAAGAACGTCCAGGTTCACAACGAACCCTACGTCTACAAGACCAGACCCGACGGTGTCAACGTCATCAACATCGGCAAGACCTGGGAAAAGATCGTCTTGGCCGCCAGAATCATCGCCGCCGTCCCCAACCCCTCCGATGTCGCTGTGTGCTCGCTGAGAACCTTCGGCCAAAGAGCCGTGTTGAAGTTCGCCGCCCACACCGGTGCCACCGCCATCGCCGGTAGATTCACCCCCGGTAACTTCACCAACTACATCACCAGATCGTTCAAGGAACCCAGATTGGTCATTGTCACCGACCCCAGAACCGACGCCCAAGCCATCAAGGAATCGTCGTACGTCAACATCCCCGTGATCGCCTTGACCGACATGGACTCGCCCTCGGAATTCGTCGACGTCGCCATCCCCTGTAACAACAAGGGTAAGCACTCGATCGGTTTGATCTGGTGGTTGATCGCCAGAGAAGTCTTGAGACTCCGCGGCATCATTCCCGACAGAACCACCGAGTGGTCGGTGATGCCCGATTTGTACTTCTACAGAGACCCCGAGGAAATTGAACAAAACGCCTTGGAAGAAGCTCAAAAGGGTGACGAACCCGAAGCCGCTGAAACCGAAGCTGCCGAAACCGAATGGACCGGCGAAACTGAGGAAGTCGACTGGGCTGACTCGGGCGCCACTCCTGCCGCCGAAGACGCCGCCGCTTCTAACTGGTAAATAATAGGGGAGACGATATAGATGAAGTCATATTGTAAAATACACGAGAAAGGAAATTAATTAATTCATGTCAATTGGCACCACTACTGTTTGTTTAGTTTCATCCTCATGTAGTCTCAGTCGTTACTGACGTCGACTTTGTTTCGACCCTAGTTGATTCAGCAAGGGTGTGTGAAAAGTTTTTTTTTTTTTGTTCGTCCTGCACACTGGCAGCACGCTCGCTATAAAACGTTTGAGCAGCGCTCTCATCGCCCTATTATTTGGCACGGATCATCCTCCACACCGCCCCCCGAGCCGCGGGTTCTGGTGACGGTTCTCGTCACCGGCCCATCTATTCAGGCTTGGGGTGGCACGCGGGCCTAGTTGAACTGCACTCCGCTTCTGGTGGCTGGTCTCAGACGAACAGCCCGGTTTATCGTGTGCTATCTCCTCCATAGATAGAGCACTTCATGCCCGGGCAACATCTCCTCTAGTAGTCTATAAACACTTTAATTAATTCTAGGCCACGACCCTGTCTGATGCAACAATTATACTCGATTGATTTTCACGCTTCCACGGCAATTTCTTGGCTTCATCGCCGCCGGCTATTCGGGACTAGGAAGATAGTTCAAAAAAAATCGCGACTTACTCTCTTACCGCCTAACGCCGACCACAAAAGACGCGGCCCTCCCTTTACGTTACCCCCCTTTAGGATTTAATATTCAAGCTTACCGTCCAACACCAGCACAATCACGCTTATCTCCCGATTTACGACGGTTTACGACTCTCTCTGTACCCATACCGCTATAAGCACAGTCTAGCCTCCGTCACTAAGAACTATATTTATCCCGGTGCGACCGTGTCGCCATTGTTTACTACAGCCCAGGCAGCAGCGCGCATCATCTGACGATTCGGTGATGCGCCCAAACCGGACGCCTAGACTTCTTCTTTCGAACCACTTCTCGACCCATCTCCTCTTTGAACCATCATGCTCGTGGGGAATCTGCTCTTGTGGGCAACGGTGGCGCTTGCTGGCGTGCCCCTTCCCTTCCTGGTGCGCCGAGGCGACCTGAACGGCGACGTGGCCCAGAAACTGATAAACCGGGCCTATTTCAGCGAGGGGCCCTCCGCCAGACGAGATGGCCACGTCGAGATCCAGCTCCACAATGAAAAGACTTTCTATGTTAGTGAGCTTGAGATTAGCGGTCAAAAAGTCGAAGTGTTGGTCGATACTGGCAGTGCCGACCTCTGGGTGCCGCTGGGCGACGTCGACTGCCACCAGCAACTGTCGTGCACCAAATACGGGCTGTTCTCGCCGGAAAAGCTGGACCTGTGGAAGAAAAACAGTACCGCTCCGGCGTTTGAGATTTCGTACACCGATAAGTCGAAACTGATTGGTACTTGGGGCCACGACGACGTCAGCGTCAGTGGCACTACTGTGAAGCTGTTATCTTTCGCTGTGGTCAACCAGACGCTGTCCAACGTCGGGGTGCTTGGTATTGGCCCTCCTAAATTGGAGGTGACCAATTCGGCTAACTCTCCGGGCCATCTGCCCTACGTCTACGAAAACTTACCCGTGAAGTTGCGTAACCAGGGTTTGATTAAGCGTACGGTGTTTTCCGTATACATGGATGCTCTGGACGCCGACCAAGGCACCATTCTCTTCGGCGCTATCGACTCCGCTAAGTTCGACGATAAACTCACCCGTGTCCCCATTGTCAACACTAGACGCGACAAGTTCGACGAGCCGGCGATGGTGGACGTGGTGGTCAACGGCATCAACATCGTCAATGGCGACGACACCGTCGAGATCCTGAAGAACAAGTACTACGCTTTGCTTGACACGGGGCTGACGGTGCTGTACCTCCCCAAGTCGCTTTACAATAAGCTTACTGGTACTCTTGGTGCCACCCAGACGCTGATTGGGGCTCAGATTGACTGTAAATACAGAGACAGCGACGTCGACATCGAAGTATCGTTCTCGGGTGTGTCGATTAAGTTCCCCGTCTCTGACTTGATCGTCGCCAGCACCTCCAGCTGCTACCTCGGGATGTTCCCTCAGGACCTCGACTCTATCACCTTGGGTGATAACATGTTGCGTCACGTCTACTTGGTGTATGATTACGACAACTTCGAGGTGGCGTTGGCGCAAACCAAGTTCACGCTGGACACGTCGTTCGACGAAGTGGACCTGCCGGAGATCCCCAACGCCGTCACCGCTAAGGCCTACCTGGAGACTGACGTGAAGGGGTCAGTCACCGAGGACAACGCCTCCACCACGATCGTGCCCCAAGCCAAGGCCGTCACCGACGATCTGGGCTCATCTTCGGACTCGAAGTCGGACTCTGCCTCCGAAACTTCCTCCGATGCTTCTGACTCTTCCCAATCTTCGGATTCTGCATCCTCCACGGACGACCTGGACCTGTCGCTGGCCTCGACCACCGACGACTCCAGTCTGACCTCAGACGCTTCCTCCACCAGCGATGGTCTGTCTACGGACTCATTGTCAAAAACTACATCATCATCATCTTCTGCTTCTGCTTCCGGTAAAGAGGCGACATCGTCGACATCGGCAGACTCGTCGTCTGACCACTCATCGGCCACCAAGGCCGGCATGGCCGTGGCCCTCACCGTGTCGCCCCTCATGTACTTGGCCATTCTCCTTGCATAATACTGCCATCTCATCAAAAATCTTAAAGTTCATCAAATAGTTTTATTATATGCGTTTTCTCGTGAATTCTGTGTAGATGACGTCATTGAGCGATCCTCCTCGATCGACAAAAAAAATGGAGCCTACGGTTACCCTTTCCATCACTGTCCCCCACGTCTAAACTATAAATAGCCCAGCCCCTTGCGACAACTGCGCCATCCACCACCACCCCTCGAAAATGACATTATCAATAATTACAATTTTCCCACTCGAGGATTGTCACCCGCACTCGGGGTCATTGTTATCCATGTTTCCTCTTCGAGGGTATACTTCCTGCACACAGGCACAGGGTTCTGCTCGATTGTAAATAGACGTACAGACATATTAGGCAGGGTCCCCATCCCGTCACCGTGCCATGGGAATCGCCAACAGGTTTCTGGAGTGGGTATACACCCTCTCCACCCGCGACAAGTACTCCGAGTACGATTCCCGCAACTCGTTCAACCGTCTCCACAAACCCCAGCTGCTGCTGATGTACCGCCACGCCAATCTGCTGGGCACCGATCTCATGGCCCCGGAGTACGAGCTGCCGGCAGATGGCTCCGATGAAGGCGTCCACGAGGTCAGATTGGCCTGGAGACACATTAACAACTGGATGAGCCGCGAGTACCCTGAGTTAGCGCTGACATTAGAACTGAAATGTACCGATGCCGATCTTAAAGATTTCCAAAAGGATCTCGACGTCGTGCTTCCTCCCTGTGTCAAGGAGTTCTATAAGATGACTGATGGTCAGTTTGGTCTGCTTCCAGAGATCCCTGGTTTGATCTATGGCCTTAAACTCTTGCTGTTGGACGATATCTTGACCATGACCTTACACTGGCGTAAAGTGGTGGCAGCGTTAGCGGGAGATGTTCAGCCTACAGAGATTCAACAACTCCTGCTGACCCACTCGGTAACGTCAAAACATCTGGGATTCCATGACCGGCAATTGCCCGGGATGTCTCCACCTGAAAGAGTCGCTATTGGTAATAAGCTGCGACAGCCTAATCTCCAGGTCCTGGTCAGCGCCAAGCAGCGATCGATCCCTCCAAACCATGTAGTGGAAGTGTTTGCTCATCCGATGTGGATCCCGTTAATCACTGATGGTGTGGGAAACTGTATTGGTATTGACCTTGCTCCTGGTCCTGAAGGTAAATCAGGCCAAGTGATTCTCTTTGGCCGTGATTTTGATGACAAATACGTCGTGGCCAAAACCTGGGGCGACTACCTTCTATCGTATGCTAACGATCTCGAGTCAGGTAACTGGGATATCGACTACCTGCGGAAAGTGATGGAAGACGACATTTTCATCGGCAACGAAGGCGAGTTGAAGTTTGTTGATCGCGTGACCAAGGCCGACGTGCCCTATTTCGATGTGTTGCGTACTAGAACAGTGAAACAGTGGATTAAAGATACACCCCACCCTGAACCCTATGAACGCGCCCTTATGGCAGAATTGCTCGGAGGCCGCAAACGAGATTCCGGGATTGACTCATTCAAACGACTGAGTTCATCACAGGTGGAGCTGGACATAAAATCGCGACTAGCCCGTCTTGATTCTCACGACTTAGCCAGCCACACCAGCGACGAAGACCAGCTGTTATCGCCTCCGGTGAAGTCACCGGAACAGGTGTTGGTGCAAGAGTTTAACGACGTGGAATTATAATACAGAAATCACCAGATGATTCGTTGCGGGTGGTACTCGGTGTCCCAAGGGAACTCGTAACCGAAGAATACCGCAAACACAAACGTGATGATGGCCATCAAATACAGGAACTCAACGAGATTGCGCCACTTACCTGGGGCCAGGTTGATGAACATGCGGAACACCACCACGGGTACGATGTAGTACCGCGGCTCAAACAATGGCAGCGGTACAAGCGTCAACACCATTGCTCCGAAAAAGGTCAGAGTGGTGATCCACGATAACCTCCGAGCCTGGAGCAACTGGTTGACCACAACCCAGCCACAGGCATGGTACACGGGTGCCATCCAGATCCCGGCTCTTTTGAACAATTTGCGATAGATATAGAACAGATAGTGCCGGTTGTCGGCGACAAGGAACGGGTGCACGGTAGTGCCATACTCAATGATTTTAACCAACCCGTAGATAATGGCGACTTGAAGCACTGCCGAGAGCCCGTAGTAGCGAGTCCAGGCCCGAAGATAGTCGCGAGCCAACTTGGGTGAAAGCCACGCAGGCCAAGTGAAAGCGCAAATAAATAATAGGCAATACAACACTTGGGCGGAGTGGAACGACACCTGATGATTCAGCTTATCGCCAAGTGTAATGCCTCCGTTTTGCCACACAAACCCAGCGAATGCAGCGAACGTCGCGTAGAAGGGAACCACTTTGACCAGCAATAAACCCGATAAAAACGGCTTAAGCCGATTCCAGCCAAACTTGCCTCGAGCATGGTAGTCTAACGCAATTGATAGCACAAACGCCACCCATAAGATGTTGGTTTGTCTAAACCACAAACTGATAAACCCAAGGATCCCACCGAGAAGTAAACGGGGACCAGTGGGGACCATTGACGCCACCAACGCTGCCACCACGAAAATTGTCAGCCACACATCGGTGTAGAATAGGAAGTAGTAGGTGTATATCAAAGGCTGGCCCACAATGGTGGCGATCCACCACTGGCGTTGAGGGAAGAACCACAACACAATGGGGAACACCAAGAGTCCCCCGAACAAGTTGACGGCCCGCCAATTGGTGATAGAATCCTTCAAGTTGAAGAGTTTTATGAACCCATAGCCAAGCCAGTAAAGTCCAGGCGGCGTAGTGATCTTGTCATCCCATTCCTTGAAGTTGCCACTGAGGTATGTTTGAGCCTGGCGGATGTGGAAGAATTCGTCAATGAAGAGATAGTCCACTTTCTTGTGACAGTAATAGGCAATCACCAGCGCCGCCGCCACAAGCACCCCGTAGCAGGTGAATGCGAGACCCAGCTGTCTGTGATCTGGTACCACCAACATTGACCGCGCAGAGAGATTGTAGGATGAGATCAAATCTACCGTTGCTATCTGACAATTACGGATGACAAAAGTCGATGTCTGTGATTAATTTTAGGACCACAAACACCCGGTTCCAAATAGAGAGGCGACCGAGAGTTCCGAACCACACCAGTGACGTTGTGCCCTTCTCACTTTTCTTCCACGTGAATACCGTACTAAAATGGATACTAAGTGGGAAACTCGGCGCAACGGAGAGGTAGGAGTACACGACCATCAACAACTTCAATGAATGGTAATGAAAAAAGCAAAAAGTATGCCTTCAGCCAGATTCGAACTGACGATCTCCTCATTACTAGTGAGGTGCCTTACCACTTGGCCATAAAGGCTTGTGCGCAAAAAACTGTGCTGGGTTTCTTAGCACAAACAAAAATAAAGCCATTTTGGCGCTCCATTTTGCTCAAATCCGAGTATTCTACGCGGGTTTACATGCCATAATAACATCCTATTGGTAAAAGGTAATTCTGGTGATTCAAATGTAGTAATGGAGCAAGTTAAAGCACGTTCACATGCTGCCAAAATTGTACTGTAAATCTAAACAGAATTATCAAAACTATGTTAAAAATAGAATTTCCAGGGAATTTGTCTATCAAAGCTTAATGGTAGTTTGTGTGCTACAATTTACCTAAATTAAATATGCATTAAATCGTTAATCGAAACCCAGACTAGTGAACAAATTGCTTCTGTTTTGTTTCAGCTTCAACACAGACCGTTCTATCATTTCCTGTTTGGCCAGCTTCAACGACACCTTGGCCAGAGCTTGTTGCTTGGACATGTATGAGATAGAAGCCTTGGACCCAGCAGCGGCCTTGAATTGCTTATTGACGGTGACTCCCAGGAAAGTCGGTCTCCCCTCATTGATGATCACTTGATCAGGACTAGTCTTGCGGAACAGTTGCACCATCAGAGGACGCTTAAGTTGGACAAACTGATCATCATCGTCGTCATCAGCGTCAGTGTCACCACCTTCTTCAACTTCAGCGATACTGCGCTTGCGCAGTTGCGACGCCAAGTGACTCATACACTTTGATTTGAGAACAGAAATATCCTCAATCGCTCCGTCATCATCAATGAACCCGTGCTGTAATTTAGCGAGAGCGTTAAGTTGAGTGTAGTCGTCACGTTTAGCGCTCAAGAACGACAACTGCTTTTGAACAAAGTCTTCCTTGATGATCATCTTACGTTTGAGTTGAGACCCGTCATCGTCGTCCAGCGGGGTCAGCGAGTTTTCATCTGAGTCGATAGTGATGACACTTTGAGGTTCCTCAATTGTGGTGAAGAACGCGTGTTGCTTGTCGCTGGCCAACTTCTTCAATTGGTCACGATTAGCAGCCATACGGGCAATTTGCTCCGCCCGCTTCTGACGACGGTATGCCATCAAGATCTCGTCTTCCTCGTCACTGAACTCCAAGTCGAGCCCTCGAGCAGCCGCGCGCTTTGAGAGACGATGGTTCTTAATGTCATCAAGCAAACGTTCCAATTGCTCTTTGTCCTTTATCTTGTACTGCTCCATGAACTTTTTGCGGATCTCCTCGTCATTGAGATCAAGATCAAGGGCGTCATCAATCATTCTCTCATCTTCTGAGTTCACATCGTCCAGCAAGTCTCCGTCAGCACCACCAATACCTTGCCATTCGTCTTCGGATTCAACGGCTTCGTTGTTCAAAATCTCTTTGACTCCGGCATTGCGTTCAAGTGCTTTGCGTCGCTTACGCTCTTTCAATTCCTGTTTGCGAATCTTTTTCTTATAAGCTTCAGCCTGTTGCTTCAACATTTCTTGTCTGGAAGCCTCATCGATCTCATCGTCTTCCTCCTCAATAGTTTCCACAGGAGCACCAACCGCAGCCACAGCAGCAGCAATCTTTCTGCGACCACGCTTAAGCAATGCTGGATTGATCACCTCTTCATCCTCCAGATCGACATCCATTTGGGTAGGGTCAACTTGAGTCGGCTCAATCCCGATTTCCAGCGTGTTGAGGTCACTGAAGGTAAGGATGGAGGTGTTCGCATCAGCAGGGGCGTCTAATTCTGCCGATCTGTCATGAGCACTCAGGATCAGATCATCATCTTCGGAAGTTTTGTGGTCGTGGTCCGCCATCAAGGGCTTGGTTTGACCCTTAGGGACAATGCCTTTCAGACCCGAGTCGGTGTCATTGGCGGAGTTTGTTTCAAACATAAATGCATCGTCCTTGCGTGACTGCAGGCTGCCAATCTGAAGTTGGTCATCCTCACTTTCGTCATCACTGCTATGGTCAACGGCTTCGCCTTCGCTTTCCTCGATGTTGTCACTGCTATAAATCGAATCAGCAACAGAAACGTCACTGACAGCAGCCTCCTCTTCATCATTGTCGTTGTTGGCAGCACGCTGTCTCCGTCTTGCCCTCGCCCGCTCTTTACGTCTGATGGCTTGATTCCGCTCAATTTCTTGCTCCAATAAACTGCCCATCATCGCCTCATCCCTCTCAATCTCCTCGAGGATTTCGTAGTTTGGATCGGCCTTGCGCTGCTCTTCGATTTGATTGACAGTAGTTTTCCGCAAATCAAGAATGACTTTGTTTATGTTTTGTTTGCGGTCAGTAGGTACAAGACGTCTCACACTCACGGGGATTTTGTTGCCCTTAGAATCTTCGCCTACAATCCGCCTCAGAAATTTCGATTTGATTTCAAGCTCTTGATCCTTTCTAAGGGACGGTATGCTGTCTGACTCGCTATCATCCAATTCAAGCTCACTAGGAGGTTCAGCGGAAGAGAATGCACGTACCAGATCCAAGTACCGAGTGATAGGGTCGGACCCCACTTCGCGAGGTGACAGGGCAAGCTTGGATTGTTCAGGTTGTTGGGGTGAGGTGTTAGGGGTCAGTTCCAATTGACGGCTTTGGCTTTGCATCATATTATCATCATCATTGTCACTGTCATCGAAACCTGCCATCAATGATTGTTTAGCTTGGTTAGCCACGGGAGCAAAGTCAGGGCGGATATCTCGGGCACGCTTGCGGATACCGAGGAACTTTTCAGCTTCCTCGAGTTGTTTGGTAGAGGTACGCGCCTGCGTGATCACCTTTGAGGCCAGCTCGATTTCAAGGTCGTCATCGTCGTCGTCATCATCACTGGGTTGGGCATTGGCGTTTTCCAGTTGGATCTCTTGAAGCATCCGCTCCCGGGAAGCTCTACGTTTAGCAGCAAGCTCCAAGATGCGAGCTTGACGTTCTTCAGCAGTGAGTTCAACGGGGATCTCGTCGCTGGACGCGTCATCTGCAACTACCTGAGTTTCCGCGAGAGGAGCGATAACTTGGGTAGTTGAGTCGTCAATTGTAGGGCTTACGTTTTGAGTGACATCAGCGGTAGAATTCACTGGTTGTGTGACGTCGATTGGAGTCGCCTGCGGTTTTTGTGGCGGGGCAAGCTCGGCGTGATTAATGGGCAACTGAGGGAGCTTTTGAGTCTCATCATTATTCACCGCAAGCATCGAGGTGGAAAAGCTGAACTCGTCCTCGCTTTCCTCATTGTGTTCGGGTTCATCCAGCAGGTTAACTTGGGTATGGATAGGCTCTTCTGGGGCCACTACTTGAGTGGGAGCATCATCAACAACTTTGGGATCAACCGATTCCACAATGGGATTTGGAGACTCAACTGGTTCGGGAACACCAGTGATACGTCTCTTGATCGCTTCAAGAAGACCCAGAGAATCCCTGAGTCTCTGAGTAGGGTCCATCGCGAGCAATTAGTGGTTGGTGCTGGTGCGATATGGTAAGAGGGCTTGCTCGCTGCAAGTCTACGCGCTACGCGTGTGGTAGAAGACTTTACCTGCACATAAGCGTTACGGCTACGAGAAGCGACGGGGATCAAGGGCCATCGAAATAAATTTGCAACTTTTGGTCCAACTGCCAAATGTGATCATTACTAATGGATTTCACCGTATATTACTTAGTTGCACAATTGTGACTTTGTTGGAGTTTGCAAAAACTCTTTTGTGGAACCCAATTTGTA